>NC_081361.1:7849328-7967751 GCF_030684315.1 Stegostoma tigrinum | reverse complement strand
TGGACAAGTTGGACCAATAGGTCTGTTTCTGTGCTGTATGACTCTATGAACTTAATTATACAAATGGCCACTATTCTCTGCAGGTTTTGTTGCAACGAGATTATTAATTAGCTCTTTCTCATTACACAGTATGAGATGTAAAGTAGCCTATGTCTTAGTTCACTCCTCAATCTCAAACAAAATGTTGGAAAATGTTATAAGGGATAGGATTTATAATCATCTAGAAAATAATAAATTGATTAGGGATAGTCAGCACGGTTTTGTGAAGGGAAGGTCGTGCCTCACAAACCTTATTGAGTTCTTTGAGAAGGTGACCAAACAGGTTGATGAGAGTAAACCGGTTGATGTGGTGTATATGGATTTCAGCAAGGCATTTGATAAGGTTCCCCACAATAGGCTATTGTACAAAATGCGGAGGAATGGAATTGTGGGAGATATAGCAGTTTGGACCGGAAATTGGCTTGCTGAAAGAAGCCAGAGGGTGGTAGTTGATGGGAAATGTTCATCCTGGAGACCAGTTACTAGTGGTGTACCGCAAGGGTCAGTGTTGGGTTCACTGCTGTTTGTCATTTTTATAAATGACCTGGATGAGGGCGTAGAAGGATGGGTTAGTAAGTTTGCAGACGACACTAAGGTCGGTGGAGTGGTGGATAGTGACGAAGGATGCTGTAGGTTGCAGAGAGACATAGATAAGCTGCAGAGCTGGGCTGAGAGGTGGCAAATGGAGTTTAATGCAGACAAGTGTGAGGTGATGCACTTTGGTAGGAGTAACCAGAAGGCAAAGTACAGGGCTAATGGTAAGATTCTTAGTGTAGATGAGCAGAGAGATCTCAGTGTCCATGTACACAGATCCTTGAAAGTTGCCACCCAGGTTGACAGGGCTGTTAAGAAGGCATACAGTGTTTTAGCTTTTATTAATAGAGGGATTGAGTTCCGGAACCAAGACGTTATGCTGCAGCTGTACAAAACTCTGGTGCGGCCGCTCTTGGAGTATTGCGTACAGTTCTGGTCACCGCATTATAAGAAGGATGTGGAAGCTTTGGAAAGGGTGCAGCGGAGATTTACTAGGATGTTGCCTGGTATGGAGGGAAGGTCTTACGAGGAAAGGCTGAGGGACTTGAGGCTCTTTTCATGAGAGAGAAGAAGGTTGAGAGGTGACTTAATTGAAACATATAAAATAATCAGAGGGTTAGATAGGGTGGATAGGGAGAGCCTTTTTCCTGGGATGGTGAGGGCGAGCACGAGGGGGCACAGCTTTAAATTGAGGGGTGAAAGATATAGGACAGATGTCAGTGGTAGTTTCTTTACTCAGAGAGTAATAAGGGAATGGAATGCTTTGCCTGCAACAGTAATAGATTCGCCAACTTTAAGTACATTTAAGTCATCATTGGACAAGCATATGGACGTACATGGAATAGTGTAGGTTAGATGGGCTTGAGATCGGTGTGACAGGTCGGCACAACATCGAGGGCCGAAGGGCCTGTACTGTGCTGTAATGTTCTATGTTCTATGTAATCTCACACATTCCAGGAATTCTTTGTCTGTAGCATAGACACCCATTAAACTTACTCAGGTGACTTCAATCTCCATAAATACTATGATTACTGGATGTCCCTTGAGACACACACCTTAAATTTCCAGATCTGTGAGGTCGTTGACTTGCTTGCCGAGCTGGCTTGTTTTCATTCAGACGTTTCGACAATGTGCTGGGTAACATCAGTGAAGCCTCCGATAAAGTGATGTTGTTCTACTCCACTTGGAATTTATACTGTCCAGTCCATTATGGTGAGTGCTGTCATTTCCGGTTTTCTTCTGCATGGGTTTGTGTATGGGTTTCAAATCTATATATTTGTTGTTTGCATTATGAGTTGAGAAGCATGTAGGAATTCCTGTGCGTGCCTATGTTTGGCTTGAGTTACTATGATTACATTGTCCCAGTTAAACTGATGGCCTTCGTTATCTGAGTTTACTAATATTTGGGAAATTTCATCAGTATTCTGATGGCTAGTTTCCTTCCTATCTGTCTGATGTAATGTCAGTGGCAGTCGTTGCATGGTATTTTGTAAACTACTTTGGTTCTACATGTTATGGGAATGGGGTCTTTAATCCTTGTAAGTGTTTGTCATAGCATGTCTGTGTTCCAAAGTTCAGTATACAGGAAAGCAACCCACACTGACCAAATCTTCACCTTCCTTGTCTGCCTGCCTAGTTTCTATTTTCAGGACATTAGTCCTCTTTTCACTGTTTAAATAGTGACCTCCGGCACTTCATCCTCCCATAAGAAGCAGCTCTCATTGGATTGGAGAAAATTCTTTTGACCACACTCTCTCAACTCTGGCTCCTCTCTGCCCTTCACACTGCTACTATCCCAGTCTATAATTGGATAACTAAAGTCCCACGTTATAACGACTCTTTAATATTTGTATCTCTTTGTAATTTCCTTTCAGACTTGTTTGTCTACTCCCTTCCCACCAGTTGATGTCCTATAGACCCCACTGAGCAATCTGTTGCTTTAACTCCAGCTAAATTGATTCTGGCCTTGTTCCCACTGGGATATCCTTTATGTGAGTCTGTGTGGGTATTTTACCTGATGTAGTGACGTTTATGAAAATCTCCGATAATAGAAGAAATTGAGTAGGGAATTATCACCCCACCAGGAACTCAGTCCCTGCTCCGTTCAGGAGTAACCTGTCCGGTCTGTCCAGCTCCCATCTCCCCCAGACCTATTCCCAATATCCCAAAATCTAAACCCTACCCACCTCCTGGACCCTCTTTCCATCCCCACATTCAACTCTCTTATCCTCCTATTCCTATTCTCACTTGTGTCGGGTACTGGGTGTAATCCGGAGATTCCTTCTTTTGAGCTCCTGCTGCTAATTCCCTCCCGAGCTCCCTAAATTCTGACTGCAGGACCACATCGCTTTTCTCCTTCTGTCACTGGGACTGATGTTGATCATGACTACTGACTGTGCTCCCTCTCCCCTCAGGGTGCTCTGCAGCTGTTCAGTGACACCTTTGAGCCTGGCGCCAGGGAGACAACACACCATCCTGGATTCCCATCTGCAGCTATTGATTGCTCTCGCTCTTCCTGTCTTTCTTGTGCCACCCCCACTTCCTCCCCAGACAGCTGAGCCACCCGTGGTGCCATGGACTTGGCTCTGACTGCATTCCCCAGATGAACCATCATTCCCATCAGGATTCCAAACTGAATCCTGGTTGGAAAGTGGGATACACTCGGGGGACTCCTGTACCAGCTGCCTGGTCCTTTTGGACTGCCTGCTGCTCCCCCATTCCCTCTCTCCCTGCAGACTCTGAAGCAGTGGAGTGACCATATCTCCATGAGCTCTCAGCCTCATGGACTCTGACACCAGCTGCTGCTCAAGCTCTGAAACCCGAAGCTCCAACTGCTGTCACTGACCACACTTGCTGCACTGATGGTATTCCAGGAGCCAGGAAGAAAGACCACACACCCATCAGACCTGGGTGAGGGAATGAATGTGGAAAGGGAGTAGTTACTGAGCTGTACAGGCAAGATGACCCAAGGTTCACACAGGACACAGAGGTCATTGCCCTCATGCTATTGAAAGCTGGTTGACTTGAGTGAGCATAAGAACATTAAAAAATAGGAGCAGAAGTAGGCCATCTGGCCCCTTGAGCCTGCAACGCTCTTCAATAAAATCATAGCTGATCTTTACATGGACTCAGCTCCACTTACCCACCCGCTCTCCACAACCCTGAATGCCTTTACTGTTCAAAAAAAGGAAGGATTCTGGGTAATCCAAGATGGAGAACAGGAAAAAATTGTGGCAGGAGAAGCTGCTCATTTTTTTGAGATATTTTCCATGTTGGAGCTGATTTCCTTGAATTCTAAGAGCAGTAATTACTGTTTTGTAAGCTGTTTTGGAACTTTCGGGGAGAAAAGATCAAAACAATGCTATGTTTATCAAAAGAGGAAGACAGACAAAGGCAGTGGCAACCACCACATGAGAAGTGAGTCAAACAGAGACAGGAAGCCTACACTGCTGTCTGCCCCAGCAGTGAATCTGCACAGCTCCTGCCTCCATTGTTTGATTTTCAAGTATCTCTGGACGTTGGAGTTCATCTAAGAAAAATAAAGGAACAGCTAGGAATTCACAACTAACCATGGAGAATCCTGTGTGTCAGCAGGGGAGCAGCTAAGTGTCTTTTTAAAGTATAACCTTACTGTTTATTTTGTAAAGCTCCAACAGTGGGTAGTATGGGTTTCGTTTTAATTATATGTTTTATTGAGATCTGTTTCTTGATTAAATGTTAAAAATATAAAACATAGGTACTTAAGTTAGCCTAGAGCAGTGTTTTTTTTAGAGCAGTAGAACCATGCTATTACCTACGTCTATAGATAATTAGAGATGCAAAGATGACCCATAGTAGAGTGATGTGCTCTTTCTGTTGGATGTGGGAGATTAGGGAGAGTTTCCACACATTACCGATGATTATGCCTGCAGGAAATGTGTTTGATTGCAAATTCTATTGGACTGGGTGGATTGGTTAGAGTGGCAGCTGGAGGCAATGAGGAATTTACAGAAGATAGGGGGTGTGATGGATGGCTGCTGTAGGAATGGAGAAAAACCACAGTTATGGTCAGGTGGATGAGTTACTCCTGGGGAAAGGTATGAGAGAGAGGCAGATCACACAGGAGTCTCCTCTGTCTATCCCCATCTCAATCAAGTAGGCTGTTTTGGAAAATTTAGGGGGTGATGGACTCTCAGGGGAATGTAGCACTGACAGCCAGGTTTCTGGTACCAAGACTGGCTCTAATGTAACAAGGGGTACGTCAGGTTCCAAACAATTGATTGTGATAGGGGACTGTCTAGTCAAAGGCACAGATGGATGTTTCTGCAGCTGACAGCAATACATCAGAATGTTACCTCCCTGGTGCCAGGATCAAGAATATCTCCAAAAAGGTGTAGAATATTCTCAAAATGGAGAGGGATCAGCATGAGGTTGTTACCCACATTGGAACTAGTGGCATAAGAAGAGAAAAGGAGGAGGTTCTGAGGAGAGAATATTGGAAGTTAGGCAGGAATTTATAAAGGAGGTCCTTCACTACTCCCGGTGCCATGAGCTGGTGAGGGTAGGACTTGGAGGATGGAGCAGATGAATGCATCGCTGAGGAGCTGGTGCAGGGGAGAAGGATTAATATTTTTGGATCATTGGAATCTCTTCTGGGGTAGAAGTGACCTGTATAAGTAGGGTGGATTGCTTCTGAATTGGAAGAGGATTAATATGCAGGCAGGGAGACTTGCTAGAGCAGCTCAGGAGAATTTAAACTAGTAAGGGGCATGGTGTGGTTATGGGGCACCCAGGGAGATAGTGAGGAAAGTAGCCAGTCTGAGACTGGTACTGCTGGGGAAAGGAGCAAATCAAAATGTCAGGGCAAGCAGGAGCAAGAACAAGGTCAGACTGATGAATTAAACTGAATTTGCTTCAATTCAAGAGAAGGCAGATGAACTCAGGGCATGGTTAGGAACATGGATTGGGATATCATAGCAATTATAAGAGATATGGCTCTGGGATGGACAGGACTGGCAGCTTATTGTGCCAGGGTATAGATGCTACAGGTAGAATAGAAAGTGGGGCAAGAGAGGAGGGGGAGTGTTGTTTTTGATTAGGGATAACATTATGGCTATATTTAAAGAGGATATTCCTGGGAGTTTGTCCAGGAAAGTTATTTGGGTGGAACTAAGAAATAAGAAAGGGATGGTCACCATATTGGGATTGTATTAGACCCCCCAGTACTCAGCGGGAAATTGAGGAACAAATGTCTCGGTTATCTACAAAAATAATAGGGTGGTTATGGTAGGTGATTTTTAACTTTCCATGGACTGGGATTACCATAATGTTAAAGGCTTGGATAGAAAAGAATTTGTTGAGTGTATACAAGAAATTTTTCAGGTTCAGTCAGTGGACATTCCTATTAGAGAAGGTGCAAAACTTGACCTACTATCAGGAAATAAGGCAGGGTAGGTGACTGAGATGTCAGTGGAGGAACACTTTGGGGCCAGTGACCATAATTCTATTAGTTTTAAAATGGTGATGGAAAAGGATAGAGAAGATCTAAAAGTTAAAGCTCTTATTTGGAGAAAGGTCAATTTTGATGGTATTAAGCAAGAAGTTTCAAAAGTTGGTTGGGGGTGAATGTTTGTGGGTAAAGGAATGGCTAAAAAATGGGAAGCCTTCAAAAATGAGATAACGAGAGTCCAGAGACAGTATATTCCTGTTAGGGTGGAGGACAAGGCTGGTAGCTGGTAGGGAATGTTGGATGACTAGAGAAGTGGAGGTTTTGGTCAAGAAAAAGAAGGAAGCATATGTCAAGTACACATAGCAGAGACTGAGTGAATACTTAAAAGCATATGAAGTCAGTAGGAGTATACTTAAGAGGGAAACCAGGAGGGCAAAATGGCGACATGAGATAGCTTTGGTAAATAGGGTTAAGGAGAATCCACAGGGATTCTACAAATACATTCATAACAAAAGGGTAACTAGGGAGAGAATAGGGCTCCTTAAAGATCAGCAAGGCTGTCTATGTGTGGAACCACAGGAGATGGGGAGGATAATAAATGAGAATTCGGCATCAGTGTTACTGTGAAGAAGGATATGGAAGATATAGAAAGTGGGGAAATAAATAGCGAGCCCTTGAAAAATATCCAGAGGAGGAGGTGCTGGATGTCTTAAAATGCATTAAAGTGGATAAATCCCTGGGACCAGATCAAGTGTACCCTAGAATTGTGTGGGAGGCTGTGAAAGTAATTGCTGGACTCCTTGCTGAGTGAGATATTTGTATTATTGATAGCCACAGCTGAGGTGCTGAAAGACTAGAGGCTCATTACTGTGGTGCCACTATTTAAGACACATGGGAAGGAAGAGCCAGGGAATTCTAGACCACTGAGCCTGACATCGGTGGTGGCAATTTGTTGGAGGAATCTTGAGGGACAGGATTTACATGTATATGGAAAGGCAAGGACTGATTAGGGATTGTCAACATGGCTTTGTGAGCAGGAAGTCAAGTCTCACTAACTTGATTAAGTTTTTTTGAAGGAGTAACAAAGAGGATTGATGAGGGCAGAGTGGTGGATGTGATCTATATGGATTTCAGTAAGGCTTTTGATAAGGTTCCTCATGGTAGACTGGTTCATAGGGTTAGATCACGTGGTTTACAGGGAGAACTAGCTATTTAGAGGGAGAGCGAAGAAGGTCACCTCAGAGTACAGAGGGATCTTGATCAGATGGGTCAGAAGGAGTGCTGTGTGGTTGTAAATTTTGTCTTTCAGATTTGCAGCAGATGGAGTTTAATTGAGGTGAATGTGTTGCATTTTGGAAAAGCAAATCAGGGCAGGACTTACACACTTAATGATAAGGTCCTGGGAAGTGTTGCTGAACAAAGAGATATTGGAGTGCAGGTTCATAGTTCCTTGAAAGCGGAGTCAAAGGTAGGCAGGATAGTGAAGAAGGCATTTGGTATGCTAGCCTTTATTGTCAATGCATTGAGTATAGGAGTTGGGAGCCGTGTTGCAGCTGTGCAGGACATTGTTAAGGCCTCCTTTGGAAAACTGCATTCAATTCTGATATCCTTGCTATAGGAAGGATGTTACGAAGCTTGAAAGGTTTCAGAAAAGATTTACAAGGATATTCCCAGAGTTCGAGGGTTTGAGCTATAGGGAAAGGCTAAATAGACAGGGGTTATTTTCCCTGGAGCATCGGAGGCTGAGGGGTGATCTTTTAGAAGTTTATTCAAATCGTGAGAGGTATGGATAGGGTAAATAGACAAGGTCTTTTCCCTGGGTTGTGGGCGTCCAAAACTAGACAGCATAGGTTTAAGGTGAGAGGGGAAAGATTTAAAAGGGACCTGAGGGCAATTTTTTTATGGAGGATGTTGTGCATGTATGGAATGAGCTGCCAAAGGAAGTGGTGGAGGCTGATACAATTACAACATTTAAAAGGCATCTGGATGGGTACATGAATAGGAAGGGTTTAGAGGGATGTGGGCCAAATGCTGGCAAATGGGACTAGATTTATTTAGGATATCTGGTTGGCATGGACAAGTTGGACTGAAGGGTCTGTTTCTATGCTGTCCAGCTGTATGACTGTATGACTCTGTCTATCTTTGCCTTAAAAACATTCAATGAGGTAACCTCAAATGCTTCACTGGACAGAGAATTCCACAGATTCACAAACCTTTGGTTGAAGAAATTACTCCTCAACTCAATCCTAAATCTGCTTCCCCTTATTTTGACGTTATGCCTCCTAGCTTTTCTCATCAGTGGAAATAACCTCCTTGCTTCTATCTTATCTATTCCCTTCATAATTTTCTATGTATTGATGAGATCCCTCCTCATTCTTGTAAATTCCAATGAGTATCACCCCAGTCTACTCAGTCTGTCTCTACTCAGCCACTCCTCTCAACTCTGGAATCAACCTAGTGTACCTCCTCTGCATCCCTCCAGTGCCAGTATGTCCAAACTCAAGTAAGGAGATCAGTATTCCAGATGTGGCCTCACCAGCACCCTTTAAAGGTGCAGCATAACCTCCCTATTTTTAAAGTCCATCCCTCCAGCAATGAAGGATAATATTCCATTTTCCTTACTTACCTGCTGTACCTGCAAACAAAAATTTTGTGATTCATGTACAAGGACATCCAGGTCCTTCTGCATAGCAGCATGCTGCAATTTCCCACCATTTAAATAATAGTCCATTTTGCTGTTGTTCCTACCAAAATGGATGACCCCACGTTTATACTGGGGCAGCACGGTGGCCCAGTGGTTAGCACTGTTGCTTCACAGCGCCAGGGATCCAGATTCGATTCCAGCCTCTGTCTGTGTGGAGTTTACACATTCTCCCCGTGTCTGCATGGGCTTCCTCTAGGTGCACCGGTTTCCTCCTACAGTCCAAAGATGTACAGGTTAGGTGGATGGGTCATGCTAAATTGCCCGTAGTCCCCAGGGATGTTTAGGTTAGGTGGGATAGACATGGGAAATTAGGGGAATGCGTCTGGGTGGGATGCTCTTCGGAGGGCGGTGTGGACTTGTTGGGCCGAATGGCCTGTTTCCACCCTGTAGGGAATATATGATTCTATGATCTTCTATGATTTACGAACATCATACTCCACCTGCTAGACCCTTACCCATTCACTTAAGCTATCTATATCCCTGTGCAGACTTTCAATGTGCTCTGCACATTTTGCTGTATTACTCATCATAGAGTCAATGTGCTCTGCACACTTTGCTGTATTACTCATCATAGAGTCATCTGTGAACTTTGTGAACACTATTCTTGGTCCCCAACTCCAAATTGTCTATGTAAATTGTAAACAACTGCTACCAATGTCAGTATAGGATGGTACAGCACACCCCTGCTTACTTGCCAGTCAAAGATCATTACCATCAAGGCTTTTCCTGAGAGTAATACAGGAAAACAATGACTGTTCAACAGAAAACTTCTCAATGTGTCAATCCTCCCTCCCTACCTCGAGATGCGATGGTAGCACAGCACTTAAGGCTGATAACCATGAGGTGATACACTTTGGAAGAAGGAATAGGATAAAGGAGTACGGAATGAATAGCAGGAAACTAGGAAGCTCAGAGGAACAAGGGATCATAGTGTTCTCATCTACAGATCACTGAAGTGGGCAGGACAGGTTATTAGGGGATTTAAGGCCAATGACACTTGCCTTTATCAGTTGGGGCATAGTCTGTAAGAGCAGGGAGGGTATGATGGAGCTGTCTACAATGTTAGTGAGGTCACAGCTGGGGCACTGTGTGCAGTTCTGGTCAATGCACTATAGGATGTGATTGCACTGGAGGTGGTGCAGAGGAGATTCATGAGGATGTTGCCTGGGATGGAGCATTTCGGATGTGAAGAGAGGGTGGGGAAGCTTGGGTTGTTTTCTTTGCAGCAGGGAAGGGTTCTCATAGAAGTGTGTGAGGTTATGAGGGACCTGGGTGAGTAGAGAGCAACTGTTTCCCATAGTTAAGCATCAATAATAAAGGGTATAATTTTAAGGTGAAAGGCTAGAGGTTGCGAGGATCTTTGAGGAATAACTTTTTCACCCAGGATGCAGTGGGAATGTACTGCCAGGGCGAGTAGTCGAGGTGGGTAACCTCACAATCTTGAAAAAGTACTCAGACAAACACTTGACATGTCATAACATTCAAGGCAATGGGCCTAGAGCTGGAAAGTAGGACTAGAGTAGTTTCATAGTACAGATTCGACAAGCTGAGGGGTTCCTATTCTGCGTAATTCTATGGCGCTGTCATGGGACTGGCAATCCAGGGATACAGGTTAAAGACGAGGATTCAAATCCCAGCCTTGGTAGATGGTGAAATTTGAATTTAGATAATAAATCTGGAATTAAAGAAGTTAGAATAATGGTAACCAGGGAATCACGGTGAATTGTTGTAAATCCCATCAGGTTCACTGACATCCTTTAGCGAGGGAAATCTGTTGTCCTTAGCTGGTCTGGCCCATGTGTAACTCCAGACCCACAGCAATGTGATTCAATCTTAATTGTTGTCTGAAATGGCAGGATGAACCCCTTACTTCAAGGTGGCAATGCCCAAATCCCAGGAAAGTCTGGAAAGGTTTTTTAACACCCCCCCCCCCCCCCCCCACCAATTCCAATGTGAAGCCACAAAACGGAGCCTGACTGATGGTTTTTCTGTAGAAGCTGGATATATTATTAAATTACCTGAGTGACAATACAACATCTCATCTGCCCTCAGATACTCCGAGACACATACGATGCTTTTCTTGATCAGGACGATCAGAGATTTCTACATCTCGTGGTAAGGTTGAGAGAGATTCTTTGATTAAACCTGCGCATGATGTTACCAGCAGAGCATAAGTTTGTAAACAGGGGAGATCAGGGCTGGGGTACTGGGCCTCAGTACCTTTTAGCTGTATTTCAATTTTTACTCAGCAGGAAATAAGACCAGTATGATCCCTGTAAACATACCTCTCAACTGTCCATTTAATCTCCTTCCTCACCCCATCTACATTCTTCCCAATCACATACCTGACCTACCCATTTAACACCCTTCCCCATCCCAAGTACACCCTCCCCTAACACAGACCCTACCCACCCATTTAATCCCCTTTCCTACCCCACATGCACCTTCCCCTATCACATATACCCTACCCACCCATCAAGAATTCAGGGAGATAAGCAGTAGATTAAAAAGCAGGACTTCAATGATTGTAATGACTGGAAAACTCCCAGCACCACGTGAAGGCAAGTATGGAAATAGGAAAATAAGACATGTGAATGCATGGCTCAAGCGTTAGTGCAAGAGAGAGGGTTTTAGATCCTTGGATATCTGGGTCTGCTTTTGGGGAAGATGGGACTTGTATACATGGGACAGCCTGTGCTCGAATCACATTGGGCTCAACATCCTTGTAGGTAGGTTTGTTAGTGCTGCTGGGAGGGGTTACATAGAACATAGAACAGCGAGACAGGACACAGAATATTGATGAACAGAGATACATCCAGCTACAGCTAAGGAAGCAAGTCAGAGTAAGTTCAGCATATGCTGAGTGTCAAGAGAGTAAGGCAAGGATGGATGGTCTTTAATGATAGGAGTGTATTAGGTAAGACTGGTGAGTTAATGGCAGGGATTGACATGTGGAAGTACGATATTATTGCCATCACAGAAACATGGCTGAGGGAAGGGCTGGACTGGCAATTTAACATTCCAGGATACAGGATCTTTAGGCGAGACAGAGGAGAATGTAAGAAGTTATGACCCTGTTACATCATTAATTATTGAGTCAATTACTGCAATACAGAGAGATGATGTCTTGGAAGGGTCCTCAAACAAGGCTTTGTGAGTAGAACTTAGGAATGTTAATCGGGCAGCTACATCAGGAATGTATTATAGGTTCCCAAAGAGTAGTGGGAAATAGAGGAGCACATAAGGGGATATGGGGGAGGCAATGGCCTAGTGGTATTATCGCTAGACTGTTAATCCAGAGATCCAAATAATATTCTGGGGACCCAGGTTGAAATCCCACCATGGCAGATGGTGGAATTTGGATTCAATAAATATCTGGAATTAAGAGTCTAATGATGACCATGAATCCATTGTGGATTGTTGGAAAAACCCATCTGGTTCACTAATGCCTTTTAGGGAAGGAAAATGCCATCCTTACCTCGTCTGGTCTACATGTGACTCCAGACCCACAGCAATGTGGTTGACGCTTAACTGCCCTCTGGGCAATTAGGGATGGGCAATAAGTGCTAGCCTAGCCAGTGACACCCTCATCCCGTAAGTGAATAAAGGAAAACAAAAGATTTCACTTTCTCAGCATAAATTGGGATAGTCATAGTGTTAAGGGCTTAGAAGTGGCGAAATTCTCAGTGTATCAAGGGGAGTTTTTTTGTATCAACAGAGAGTAATGATCAATGGATGCTTTGCAAACTGGAGGGAGATTTTCCATGGAGTTCCCCAGGAGTTGGTTTTGGGAGCCTTACCTTTCCTGATAAATATTAATGATCTGAATCTTGGTACATTGGGGGACAATTCCAAAGTTTCTGGATTGTACAAAGCTGGAAGAATTGTGAACTATGGTGTGGACAGCGAAGAACCTCAAAAAGACGAAGGTTGGTAGAGCGGGCAGTCAGGTAATGAATGAAGTTCTATATGGAGAAATGTAACTTTTGTACAACCAGGAGAACAGGATATAAAAGCAAGGAGGTGGTGCTAAATTTGTGACAGCACCCATTCAGGCTCATCTGGAGAATTGTGCCCAGTTCTTTACCAGGATGCTCTTTAGGAAGGATATGAAGGGATTGGAGTGAGTGCAGAAGAGCTTGATGAGAATGGTTTGCAGGGATAAGAAATTCTTGTAGGTAGATTGGAGAATTGGGACAGTCTTCCACAGAGGAAGAAGACTGAGGGGAATTCAATCAATTTTATTACGTTATTCCAACACTGGAATATTCTGACTGGGATATTCCAACTGTGTTTCCAATATTCCACCGCTGGGATATTCCATTTGCCGTTCCCTATCCAACACTGGGATGTTAGTTGGCTGGATGGCAGGGTTTGTGATGCAAACAGCATGGGTTCAGTTCCAGTACCAGCTGCGATCACCGTGAAGGATTTTCCTTTCCAATTTCTCCCCTCGCCTGAGATGTGGTGACTATCAGGTTAAACCACAACCAGCCCTCTCCCTGTTGCCCCCTCACCCCTCTCTCTCTCTCTCTCTCTCTCTCTCTCTCTCTCTCATACACACTCTCACTCACTCTCTCTCTCTGTCTCTCTCTCCCTCCCTCCACTGAGTCCTACGACCCAGTGGGACTATGGGGACTTTAGCTTTAATTAATTCCCTGTCTAAGTCAATGGGTTGCCTCCAATTCCATGAGTTCTCATTCTTGTAATGCGACCATAAGATGTTGCCATGGCTGATCTGATAACCCCATAACCCATAACTAAATTATCAATTTCACCCTTGAATATCCTTAATGACCCAGCCTCCACAGCCCTCTGTGGTAAAGAGGAAGCATAATTCTTCCTGAAAATCCACTATCCAAAGACACTCCCAAATTGACTGTATTAGCAATTCCTCAATAAATATTCTGCTCAGCAACCCTTTACAAACTTCTGTTTTCTCTGACCAGTTCCTCTGTGATAACAGATTGGAACTCCTTCACTCCACAGGCCTTGTGGCGAAGTTTCAATGAAGACCAGGGTCATTCTGTTTAACTTGGCTTTCCTATAGCCGTCACGTCTCTGCTGCGCAAGAGCAGCCCGTGTCAAAAATCCTGGGCTCGTGACCATGTGACAGTTCAAATGTGAAATGTAATTCGACAATAAAAGGCTTGTTCCTCTGTGTGCTTTGTGTGGGTAAGTTACCACCAAAGTCAATCTCTCATGCTTCTGATTACTAATCTGGATCTTGCAGTTCCAAGTTTGCAGATGATGCAAAACTTGGAAAAATTGTAAACGGTGAGGAGGATTGTGTGTAACCCCAAGAAGACATTAGAATTTGGTGGAGTGGGAGGGTAGGTGGCAGATGAGGTTCAATGCAGAGAAATGTGATGTGATGCACTTTTGGTCAGAAAAACATTGAAAGAGAATATAAAGTAGGGGGTACAATTTATTACAATCTAAGGGATTTGTACAGATTATTGTAAATGGCAGGACAAGTAGAGACGGCAGTAAACAAAGCATACAGTGTTCTCAGCTTTATTAATAGGGGCATAAAATACGAGAGAAAGGACATGATGTTGAACTTGTACAAAACACTTTGATCTCAGCTAGAATATTGTGTACACTCGTGGGCACCACATTAAAGAGAGTGCAGCAGGGAATTACTAGAATGGCAGCATGGATTAGAAGCATTAGCTATGAGGATAGATTGCAGAATGGGTCCAGAAATGTAGTGGACACAGATTCAGTTGAGGCATTCAAGAGAGTTATTTGGATAGCAAAGGTATGCGGGAATATGGGGAAGAAGCGGGAGGTAGACTCTAGAAAATAGATCCAGGGCAGGCATGGTGCACCGTAATAATTCTGTGATTTATGTTTATTAAGGCTGGAACCAAACCAAATGATCCAAACGCCTGGACGCATTGTAAGAAAAGCCCCCCCTTGCCTGACGACATTTATATCAGGCGGATGGCACAGTCCTTACTCCTGGCACAGGCATGCTCTGTCCTTGGGGACACCGAGACTCTGATGGATGAAGATTGGAAGGAGATAGCTCGGGAGGACATTACCAGCCTAGGCTCCATGCAAATATTCAGACGACCGGAGTCCAAAGAAACTGGTGAGAGGAAATGGAGCACAAACCGTGGCCTGCTTTAGACACGGGGAGGCGGTGGCCTAGTGGTATTGACAATGCACTATTAATCTAGAGGGGCCCAGGTAATATCCTGGGTTCAAATCCTGCCATGGCAGATGGTGGAATTTGAATTCACTGGCAAAAAAAATCTGAAATCGAGTCTAATGATAACTATTGTTGGGGGAAATGACCCATCTGGCTCACTAATGTTCTGGAAGGAAGGGAACTGTTATCCTTACCTGGTTTGGCCTACATGTGACTCCAGACCCACAGCAATGTGGTTGTCTCTCAACTGCCCTCTGAACAATTAGGGATGGGCAATAAGTGCTGGCCTAGGTAGTGACACCCTCATCCCATGAATGAATTAAAAACAACTGTACATAATAATTAAGATGTGATTTCACCAATTCCCTTTATAACTAAAGTATAATGCCCTCAATTTTACATTCCACTCCCTTTGTATAAAGAATAGCATCCAATTAGTCATCTTGATTACATGTTGTATTTGCATACTAATATATGCATAATGTACAGTGTGTCTTAAGCTGGAAAACTAATTTCTCTTTCAGTGAGGTCACTCATACTGAGGCTAATTATTTCTCATTGTAGATAGCCATTTTCCAAATATGATTTTGGTTGCTACACATTCATTTCTAAGTGGGCCCACTCCCCGTCAATTCTAAGGAAGCACACCTAATTCGTCAATTCCACCTAAGGGCTTTTTCAATGCTGAAAAGCCATTGCTTGTCCATTTTCTCATCAGTCCGGACTCCGCCTGCAATAAAATGGTTCTCAGTTGTTTAGATTCCAGTCTGGCTGAGGATTGAGCAGTGTAAACTTACCTCCACAAATTAGACATTGTGTTGAATGAGAATCTGCAGCAGGATGTGTGTCTCACTGTTGTAACAAGCCTAATGTGTAGAGTTCTTTGCTCAGGCATTGGGCAGTTTAATTACCCTTTTATGAGAATGAATTTTTTGCATTCTTATTTATTGGGAAGTAAATCTTCAAACATTATAATCCCTCATTGAGACTGAGTTTCTCGAAACAGGTTCCTTCATGGTTGGTGCTCAATTATCTGAAGACGTCAGAAACAGGGAATTAAAGTATGATGTTTATGGTGAGAGGGGGCACTTCTATTGTTTTCTGGAATGTGAGCGTCACTGTCCGGTCCAGCATTTTGTGTCCATCCCTAGTTGCCCTTGAGAAGGTGGTAGTGTGCTGCCTCCTTGGACTGCTGCATTCCGTTTGTAGGTAATGCCCTTAGGGATGGAATTGCAGGATTTTGAACTAGTACCAATGAAGGAACAGCGATATATTTTGGATTCAGATTATGTCTTGACTGAAAAATCACTCCTTTTTCAAAAAAAGGAGATATGCAATAAGTGGGAACCAGTTATTTTGACCTCTGTTGTGTGGAAGTTGCTGAAGTCAGTCATAAAGGAGGAGATAATTAAACACTAGGGTGGAAAAAGAAACTCAATTCATCAGTGTTAGCATGGTTTCAAGAAGGACAAACTTGACAAACTTTCTGAAGTTCTTTGAGAATGTAACCAGCAAGGTGGATAATGGGGATCCAGTAGATGTGATATATCTAGACTTCAAGAAGGCATTTGACAAGGTGCCACATAAGAGACTAATCCAGAAGGTTGTATCCCAGGGGGTTAAGGGTAGATTATTGGCTTGGAAGTAAGATTGGCTAACTGACAGAAACCGGAGGGATGGGATAAATGTGTCCTTCTCTGGATGTTGAACTGTAACTCATGAATAGGCAGAGGTACGCTGAGCAGGAGTGGACACGGGACTGGTGAGTAAGTGAGGTAATATATTTGTGTGGTTGCGTTACCGGAAACATTACCCGGGTAGTGTCTCCCACCCATCCTCCTCCTCTAACCAAAAAAAAGGCTCTGTGTGCCTGATTGGTAAGGTAACAAGTTTATTTTTTATTCTTTATTTTTTAACAGTCTCTTTGGGAATTTAGAATAATGGGAACGGAGGTCAGGGCAGTTGAATGTTCCTCCTGCAGAATGTGGGAGGTAAGGGTCACCACTAGTGTCCCTGCTGACTACATCTGCGGGAAGTGCACCCAACTCCAGCTCCTCGAAAAGCATGTTAGGGAACTGGAGCTGGAGCAGGATGAACTTCGGATCATTCAGGAGGCAGAGGGGGTTATTGAGAGGAGTTACAGTAAGGTAGTCACTCCTCAGGTACAAGAAAAAGGCAGATGGGTTACGGTCAGGGGACCGAAAGGGAACCGGCAGACAGTGCCAGGGATCTCCTGTGGCCATTCCCCTCAACAATAAGTATACTGTTTTGGAACTGTTGGGGGGGACGACTTAGCAGGGGAAAGCAGTAGGGCACAAGTCTCTGGCACAGAGTCTGTCCCTGCTGCTCAGAAGGGAAGGGGGAAGAGGAGCAGAGCAGTAGTCATTGGGGACTCCATAGTTAGGGGGACAGAAAGGAGGTTCTGTGGGGACGAGAGAAACTCACGGTTGGTGTTTTGCCTCCAGGTGCCAGGGTGCGTGATGTCTCTGATCGTGTTTTTGGGATCCTTAAGGGGGAGGGGGAGCAGCCCCAAGTCGTGGTCCACATTAGCACCAACGACATAGGTAGGAAGAGAGATGGGGATTTAAGGCAGAAATTCAGGGAGCTAGAATGGAAGCTGAGAGCTAGGACGAACAGAGCTGTTGTCTCTGGTTTGTTGCCCGTGCCAGTGCTAGTGAGGCGAGGAATAGGGAGAGAGAGGAGTTGAACACATGGCTACAGGGATGCTGCAGGAGGGAGGGTTTTGGATTCTTGGATAATTGGGGCTCTTTCTGGGGTAGGGGGGACCTCTACAAGCAAGATGGTCTTCACCTGAACCAGAGTGGTACCGATGTCCTGGGGGGGATATTTGCTAACGCTATTTGGGTGGGTTTAAATTAATTCAGCAGGGGGATGGGCACCAAAATTGTAGTTCGACTATAGAAAAGGTTGAGACTAGGGAGGTCCGAAATCAAGTTTCAGGGACGCAAGACGGCACTGGCAAGCAAGAAGTTGGTTTGAAGTGTGTCCACTTCAACACCAGGAGCGTCTGGAATAAGGTGGGTGAACTTGCAGCATGGGTTAGTACCTAGGACTTCGATGTTGTGGCCATTTTGGAGACATGGATAGAGCAGGGACAGGAATGGTTGTTGCAGGTTCCAGGATTTAGATGTTTCAGTAAGAACAGAGAAGATGGTAAAAGGGGGGATGGAGGTGTGGCATTGTTGGTCAAGGACAGTATTACAGTTGCAGAAAGGATGTTTGGGGACTTGTCAACTGAGGTAGTATGGGCTGAGGTTAGAAACAGGAAAGGAGAGGTCACCCTGTTGGGAGTTTTCTATAGGCCTCCGAATATTTCCAGAGATGTAGAGGAAAGGATAGCAAAGATGATTCTCGATAGGAGTGAGAGAGACAGGGTAGTTGTCATGGGGGACTTCAACTTTCCAAATATTGACTGGGAACACTGTAGTTCGAGTACTATAGATGGGTCAGTTTTTGCCCAGTGTGTGCAGGAGGGCTTCCTGACACAGTATGTAGATAGGCCAACAAGGGGCGAAGCCACATTAGATTTGGTACTGGGTAATGAGCCTGGCCAGGTGTTAGATTTGGAAGTAGGTGAGCACTTTGGTGATAGCAATCACACTTCTGTTATGTTTACTTAAGTGATGGAAAGGGATAGGTGTATACCACTGGGCAAGAGTAATAGCTGGGGGAAAGGCAATTACGATGAGATTAGGCAAGATTTAGGGAGCATAGGATGGGGAAGAAAACTGCAGGGGATGGGCACATTAAAAATGTGGAGCTTATTCAAGGAAAAGCTCCTGTGTCTCCTAGATAAGTATGCACCTGTCAGGCAGGGAGGAAGCTGTAGAGCGTGGGAGCCGTGATTTACGAAGGAAGTGGAATCTCTGGTCAAGAGGAAGAAGAAGGCTTCTGTTAGGATGAGATGTGAAGGCTCAGTTAGGGCGCTTGAGGGCTACGAGGTAGCCAGGAAAGACCTAAAGAGAGAGCTCAGAAGAGCTAGGAGGAGACATGAGAAGTTGTTAGCGGATAGGATCAGGGTAACCCCAAGGCTTTCTATAGGTATTTAAGGAATAAAGGAATGATGAAAGTAAGATTAGGGCCAATCAAGGATAGTAGTGGTAAGTTGTGTGTGGACTCAGAGGAGATAGGGGAAGCACTAAATGAATATTTTTCAACAGTATTCACTCTAGAAAACGACAATGTTGTCGAGGAGAATACTGAGATACAGGCTACTAGACTAGGTGGGATTGAGGTTCACAAAGAAGAGGTATTAGAAATCCTACAGAGTGTGAAGATAGATAAGTAACCTGGGCCAGATTGGATTCATCCTAGGATCCTCTGGGAAGCCAGGGACGAGATTGCCGAGCCTTTGGCATTGATCTTTAACTCGTCATTGTCTACAGGAATAGTGCCAGATGACTGAAGGATAGCAAATGTGGTTCCCCTGTTCAAGAAGGGGAGTAGAGACAACCCTGGTAATTATAGACCAGTGAGCCTTACCTCACTGTTGGAAAAGGTTATAAAGGATAGGATTTAGGAATTATAGGATTTATAATCATCGAGAAAATAATAAATTGATTAGGGATAGTCAGCACGGTTTTGTGAAGGGAAGGTCGTGCCTCACAAACCTTATTGAGTTCTTTGAGAAGGTGACCAAACAGGTAGATGAGAGTAAACCGGTTGATGTGGTGTATATGGATTTCAGCAAGGCGTTCAATAAGGTTCTCCACAGTAGGCTATTGTACAAAATGCGGAGGAATGGAATTGTGGGAGATATAGCAGTTTTTATCGGAAATTGGCTTGCTGAAAGAAGACAGAGGGTGGTAGTTGATGGGAAATGTTCATCCTGGAGACCAGTTACTAGTGGTGTACCACAAGGGCCGGTGTTGGGTCCACTGCTGTTTGTCATTTTTATAAATAACCTGGATGAGGGCGTAGAAGGATGGGTTACTAAATTTGCAGACGACACTAAGGTCGGTGGAGTTGTGGATAGTGACGAAGGATGCTGTAGGTTGCAGAGAAACATAGATAAGCTGCAGAGCTGGGCTGAGAGGTGGCAAATGGAGTTTAATGCGGACAAGTGTGAGGTGATGCACTTTGGTAGGAGTAACCGGAAGGCAAAGTACTGGGCTAATGGTAAGATTCTTAGCAGTGTAGATGAGCAGAGAGATCTCGGTGTCCATGTACACAGATCCTTGAAAGTTGCCACCCAGGTTGACAGGGCTGTTAAGAAGGCATACAGTGTTTTAGCTTTTATTAATAGAGGGATCGAGTTCCGGAACCAAGAGGTTGTGCTGCAGCTGTACAAAACTCTGGTGCGGCCGCACTTGGAGTATTGCGTACAGTTCTGGTCACCACATTATAAGAAGGATGTGGAAGCTTTGGAAAGGGTGCAGAGGAGATTTACTAGGATGTTGCCTGGTATGGAGGGAAGGTCTTATGAGGAAAGGCTGAGGGACTTGAGGCTGTTTTCGTTAGAGAGAAGAAGGTTGAGAGGTGACTTAATTGAGACATATAAAATAATCAGAGGGTTAGATAGGGTGGATAAGGAGAGCCTTTTTCCTGGGATGGTGACGGCGAGCACGAGGGGGCATAGCTTTAAATTGAGGGGTGAAAGATATGGGACAGATATCAGAGGTAGTTTCTTTACTCAGAGAGTAGTAAGGGAATGGAAAGCTTTGCCTGCAACGGTAGTAGATTCACCAACTTTAAGTACATTTAAGTCGTCATTGGATAAGCATATGGACGTAAATGGAATAGTGTAGGTTAGATGGGCTTGAGATCGGTATGACAGGTCGGCACAACATCGAGGGTCGAAGGGCCTGTACTGTGCTGCAATGTTCTATGTTCTATATAGGGGTGCGTCAAGGTTCAGTTCTAGGAATTCAAATATTTGCAATCTTAATAAATGATCTACAAGCAGGGACAGAGTGTAACGTAGCAAAATTGGCAGATGGTACTAACATCGGTGGAAAAGCAGGCAGTGATGAGGAGATGTAGAGTTTACAGATGGATATTGATAGGCTAGGAGACAGGCCAGAATCTGGCAGATGGAGCATAATGTGGATAAGTGTGAGGTTGTTCATTTTGGCCGGAAACATACAAGGACAAATGATTGTTGAAGCACAAAGCAGATTTGAAGCGCATCAGTGCAGACGGATCTAGGTGTCCTTGTGCATGAAACACAGAAATGGATTATGTAGGTGCAGCATATAATAAGAAAGGCAAATGGAATCTTGGCTAAGATAACAAGGTGTACAGCTGGATGAACACAGCAGGCCAAGCAGCATCTTCGGAGCAGGAAAGCCGATGTTTCAGGCCGAGACCCGTCATCAAAAATCCTTGGCATTTATTGCAAAAGGACAAGATTATTAAAAAAAAGTTACAATTATGTGAGGCCTTGGTAAGGCCGCACCTGGAGTATTGTGTCCAGTTTTCGTCTCTGTACTTGATGAAGGATGTAGTGGCACCGGAGGCAGTTCAGAGGACGTTCACCAGATCAGTTTCAGGGATAAAAGGTCTGTTCTATGAGTTGAATAGCTTGGGTTTGTACTCGCTGGCGTTCAATAGCATGAGTGACGATCTGATTGAAGTATATAAAACGCTAAAAGGGATTGATAAGGTGGATGTTGAACAGATGTGCCTCCTTGTGGGACAGCCCCAAACAAGAGGTCAGAGAAATGGAGTGAGAGGAGTTAGGTTCAAAATTGAGGTGAGCAGAAACGACTTCTCTCAGAGGCTTGTGAATCTGCCCCAGAATACAGTGGAGAATCAATCAACAGATTCAAGAAAAAAAAAGATATGTTTCTGATGAAAAGTAGAATAAAGGGCTATGGGGAGCAGGCAGGAGAGTGGAGTTGAGACCAGGATGAGATCAATCAGGATCATGTTAAATGGCAGATGGGCCCAAAGGGCTGTATTGCCTACTCCTGCTCGTAATTCCCATATTGAAGGGGAACTTGCAGGGAGTGTTGTTCCCATCCGTCTGCTGCCCATGTCCTTCTAGATGGAAGTGGTCATGAGTTTGGAAGGTGCTGTCTGAGGATTAAATTTCTGCAGTGCATCTTGTAGAGAGGACACACTGCTGTTGTTGAGTGTCAGTAAGGGAGGGAGTGAATGTTTGGGTGTTCCAGTCAAGCGGGCTGCTTTGCCCTGGATTGTGTTGAGCTTCTTGTGTGTTGTTAGAGCCTCACCCGTCTGGGCAAGTGGGCAGTATTCCATCACACTCCTGACTTATGCCTTGTAGATGGTGGGACAAGCTTTGGAGAGTCAAGAGGTGAGTTACTCACCGTGGTATTCCTAGCCTTCGACCTGTGACTCTATCACCAGAGGGCCGTTCTCCCATTTGTGAGAGAGAGAGAGTTGACTGATGGTGGTTTAACCCAAGGGTCACCACACTTTGGACTAGGAGTGAGGTGGAGAAAAAGAGTCCTTTATATTGAACTCAGCCGGTGGGAGAATTGAACCCACCCTGCATCGCTAACCAGCCATTCAGCCAACTGAGCTAACCGACCAACACCTTCTTGGTCACCACCATCGTAGGTATCCGTGTTTTTGAAGCTGGAAGCATTCCGCTGCCAGTTTGATATTGATGTCATGCCCATGTGACAGGACATGAGTTGGATTCTGAGAAGCCTCACGAGAAGCCATCTCAGATGCAACCAGGGCGGTAGTCAGTCTCAGTTTACCCACTCCTTACCCTTTTGCCATCTGCCAGACTGATTTGGAATGGTGGAGTATTTACCCCATGCAGAGGAGCATTGATCACAGTCTGCCTGTACCTGCCAGGGTAGCCCGGTTTTGATGCCTTTTGCATGATGTCATGTGACCACTTGCTGCACCACTACATCATCGATGCTCTCTGCTTTCTGTACCCAGCTTCCCTTCTGCTCTCTCCATTGCCTGTTTCACACCTCATGTCTCTTATCCAAAAAGGGAGCCATACATTTTTCTCATGGTTTTAACTCAGCTTTGGACTGCCTCTTGCTCATCAGCCCCATCAAACTACAGCAATGTGATTTGAAACAAATTAAAGTCAGCATTTCCAAATTGGAAAGCAGTTTTGGTTTAAAGTCCAGCCTCTCTGGTATGCCATAATTCCATACACTCTTTGAATTACGTTGTCTGATCTATCACTGCCTGTTAAATCCACATTTGATCTGGCAACAACTGGAACAATAAGAGACAACCAGAATGATCCCAGTGTTGGACTATTGGGAGCAGAATTAGCAAAATCCCAGGATTGGAATCTTGGAAAGAGAATAGAATAATCCCAGTGTTGGAATATTAGAAGAAGAATTAGGTTAATCACAATTTGAAATATTGCAAACAGAATTAGAGTAATCACAGGATTGGAATATTGGAAGCGTAATTGGTATAATTCAAGTGTTGGAATATTGGAACCACAAGAGGGATAATCCCAGAGTTTGAATGCTAGGAAGTTGATAAGGAAATCCCAATGTTGAAATATTAGAAATGAGATTGGGAGAATCCCAGTGTTGAAATAATAGTAACAAAAACAATTAATCTCAGTGCTCGAATATTGAAACACAATGAGGACAGTCAGTGTTGGAATATTGGAGACATGATCGGGAAAATCCCAGTGTTAGAATATTGGAAACACGATTGTAATATTCCAGTGTTGGAATATTGGAAACATGATTGGATATCAGAGTTGTGGAACATTGGAAATGAGATCAGAGTATCCCAGTGCTGGGATATTAGGAAAATGACTGTGGAATATCCCAATGTTGGAATATTGAAAACACGATTGAAATATAAGAAACATGACCAGAATATCCCACTGTTGGAATTTCCCATTGCTGGAATATTGCAAACCTGATCAGAATATTCCAGTGTTGCAATATCAGAAACGTGATCAGAATATCCCTGTTGGAGTATTGAAAATATGATTGGAATATCCCAGTGGTGGATTATCGGAAACATCACCAGAATATCCCAGTGTTGGAGTATTGGAAAAATGATTGGGATATTCCCATGTTGGAGCAGTCAGACTGAAGGTGAAGATGTGCACATTTGATACGAGCAGAGAGAAACATTCTGATGTTTCCAGTAAGTTAGTCATAGTCTCGCAATGTGCATGTCCTCCTCTTCTGATCACCAGCCTCTGCAATTGACACTGGAAGCAGTCTTCCCAATGATGGAATTAGGAGATTCAGGCTAGACATTCTCTACTTTGCCATGAGTTGACAGTTGATGAGGAATTTGATGTTAGCAGGCCTTTGCTCTTTAAGAGTTTTACTTTCTAATTGGGTGACTGCAGATCGTTGCCTCTCTGGACTGAGTGGGAATAAGTTGTCAATTACATGCCATCTTTGTAGCCTGTCTTCATGCAGCTATTGAGGAAGAGGTTGTATTGATACCTTTCATACCTCAAAAGGTTACAAAGTGATTTTTCCAATCAGCAAAGTGCCTTTGAGCTATAGTCATTCTCCTAACGTAGAGAGAGTGGCAGCCAATTTCCACACAGAAATGGGTTGTGGGGTAAATGTTTCCTGGGCAGAGGCCCCTTTCCCCCGCTCTCTTCTCAATTGCACCCCCAGATCTACCTGAGGCAACAGGCAGAACCTGTCTAAGGGCTTGTTTGAAGTTTGGCATCTCTGACAATGCTGCACGCCCTATCGCACTGCATCATGGGGAAGGGGGACAGCAGTCTGGATCTGGCCTGGCCTGACTCTTTTGAATGTGCCACTTTTGAGATGGGAAGCCAGAGGCTGACAGGGTTTTAAAAGTAGCAAAGACAGTGCCGCAGAAAATTGCGATTGAAGCCATCTTAGTTTATTTTTGTAGGCGGAAACAGCACAGAACCACCAGCGGGCGGCAGTGAAATGGATAGAAACACGAACCAGAATCCAGACTGTCATCTGCAACAATATGGGCCGAATGATTTTTTTTTTCTCTTGCATGGTTTCAATAAAAACAAGGTGCCTTCCACTTCCCCCACCACAACACTGTCTCTCAAATGTTTCTTCCTCCTCAGGCCCAGCTGTCAGCCTGTTACCTTGAGTGTTTGAAACTCAGAATCATTGATGATGAGGATTGATGTGGCACGATGCCTAGGCCCTTCTGTCAAAGTGAAATGTTTCCAAACCCTTGACTATGAATTGCCCCAGCGCTGAGTTTGGTTTGTGAGGAAAGTAGCATGATCGTCTTGCTGAAGTTGCCTCAACCCAGTGTTTACCTGAGGTCTGGGAAAGGGGTTAATGGCTGAAGGACTGGCCATGCCCAGAGCTATGTTGCAGCTGGATCACCCGCTCTGTTTGGGTTAGCGCTTTACTGCGCTCTTAACCCGCAATTGACGTCAGCACATGTGAATACACTCTTCAAACAGGCTTAAAGATGACCCAGCTCCCCCAACCAGGGACTAATCACGCTGTGTGCTGAGCCATGGAACTGTAGATGCCCAGGAGAGCCATCCTACTTTAATTTCCCAATCTCTGTTCTCATCTGACTCTGGGCAGTGGTCACTGAGAATGTTGTCAGGCTGAGTATGGCCAGAGAAAATGTGAGCAGCTGGAGAGACAGAGTGTGTGTGGGTGGGTGTGTGCGTGTGGACAATTGTGCCTTACTGTGAAAGTACCAGTTGGTATTCATTTGAATGTGGGAAGTTGGTGCCTTTGGCAGCCAGCATTTTTTGCCCATCCTTTATTGAACTGAGGCCTTGTTCTGCCATTGCTAAGGGCAACAGCGAGACAACCACATTGCTCTGGGTTTGGAGTCACACGCAGGCCAAACTGGGTAAGGAACGCAAATTTCCATCCCTATAGGAATAATAGTGCACAGTGTGGATTTTCACAACCATCGATGATTTGAACTCATGTCTTTTAGAGCATTAACGTGGGCCTCTAGATTGAACGCGCAACAGTATTATTCCTCTGTCATAGTTTCTCTGCTCCCAATTGTTGCCCTGTTTCCCTACTCTGATCATTATCCCAACCCCTTGTTCCTGATCATTATTCCATGCCCCTGCTCCGGATCGTGATCCTGCTTCTCTGACCCTGATCATTAACCCATGCTTTCCGTTTCCACTCGTTATCCCATCTCCTATTCCTGATCGTTATCCCACTCCCCTGCTCTCAATTGTTATGCTGTTTCCTTGCTTCTGATCACTACCCTGTGTCCCTGCTCTCTATCATTACCCCATTCCCTGCTGTTGACCGTTATTCCGCATTCCAGCTCCTAATCACTATCCCATGTCCCGCCTCCCAGACATTACCCTTTCCTGCTCCTGATTGTTACCCTGTGTGCCAGACTCCAGCTATTATCTACAATGAATTGATTGAATTTTCAATCAATCCTCAGAGTTCCTAGTTCCAATCATTGTCCAGAATGTGTGACCCTGACCTTTATCTGTAATTGCTGCTCCTGATTATTTTCCAGTATTCATTTTCCCCATCATTATCTCAAATTCCTGCTCCCAGTTCTACTCCAGGATTTCAGCTCCTTTTCACTGCCCCCTATGTTATCTGGAGTTTCGCATCCAATCTTGATCTGGAGCTGGGGCTTCCAGCCTTTTTCTGGAGCTCCCTGTGAACATTTCACTGCTTCCCCACGAGACGAATCACATGGAACTACATCCACGCTGAAAGCTCCTTTCCTGTGTGAGTTGGAACTTTGAGATTGTCAGTGTTGAGCTGGGTTATCATGTGATATGGACTTATTGACCAATCCTTCACAGTCTCTGAACAGACTCAAAGTGTAGAACCACCTCCTGTGTTTGGAAATGAGTCATTGATCTTGTTGCTTCCTGTTTGATCTCCCTGTCTCTGACCCCTAACCCTCACAACAGACATCAAGGATATGACCTTTCAGGAGCTAGCACTGAAGTTCCCAAAAATGGCGATTGAGGAACTGAGCAAGAACTTTCTGCAATACCACAAGAAGTTGATCCTCCTAGGTATGTACATACGTGGGAAAATACCAGTCCCATCAACTCACTGGATAGATCTCTGACTAAGTGAAGCTACTGTATTGTATTGTATCACTGGATTTCCCTTTTCAGCAGTTAACACAGTTTGATCACATTATCCAGTAACTCCATTCTGTTGGCCATAAGTCAGTGACAAATTTTACAGCAATGTACAGATTCTAGTTAAACTGTACACTGCAGCACCCAGTGGTAAAGTCCTGCAAATAGTCACCAGTGCCTAGTTAAACAGGACACATCAGCCAGTGTGTAGTCTACTTAAACAGCACCAGTCCACAAAGTCTAGTTGAGTAGCACATTAAATAGACCTTGTAAACAGCACACTATAGTGACTAGCCTAGAGTTTACGTAAAATGCACACTACAGCAACCATTCTACAGAGTCTAGTTAAGTCTCACACAGCAGCAACCAGTCTACAGAGTCCAGTTAGTATTGCAAAACAAAAAATCCATTTAAAGAATACTGAAGGCCTAACAAAAAAGAAAACTGAACTGCTGATTGAAACTGTAGCATTGTCTCCCGATAAATACAGAATTATTTCTTGAACACAGTGCTTTGGTGGGAAGACAAATGATGTCAAGACAATGATATTGCTCACAGATAGCGTTGTGGGTGATAATTGGGGGTGTAATCACTCAATCATCTCCAGTCTCATTTGGATCTGTGCTGCCATTCGCTGCAGCATTGGGTATGTATTGGATATGCACTTCCTGCTCCCTGTTCTGATACTGAGCTGCTTTTGTGATATTCCTACCTGGGTCAAAATTGGGTGCAGTCATTATGGACTGAACCTCGAATGGATGGAATTCTTCTGGATTCAAAATTTTGTAGCATGATTATTGGGCTTTCTAACTGTTCCAGTCTGGCACTGTGAAGAGGGATTTTAATCTGAATATTCTCAAACTAGAAGCTATGAATAAACCACGAGATCCACTCCCCGCTGAAGCCCAAGTGTGAGGTGCTCAAGTTGGGTGGCCCTGACCTTTACACAAAATCTAGGTACGATCTTTGCAAAGCCATCAAGAGACAATGCCAGACTAAGTTAGAATCCCAGCCTAATCACACGAAAACATATCATTTGTGGCAAGGCTTACAGAGTATAATGGGCTACAAAGCAAAGTCTTATTAGAATTGCTGTCAACACTGCACCCCTCCCGATGAGCTCAATGTATTGTATGCTCCTTTTGGACAGAAGCTCAGTGAAATAATGTCACCTGCCCTTGACAGCCACAGGTACACCTTGCACCCACAGTCAGCGCTGCAGATGTCAGATTGGCCTTCTTGAGGGTGAACCTACAGAAAGCCCAGACGGAGTCCCCAGTTGTGAATTCAGATCCTGTGTGGACCAGCTGGCGGGAGTATTCACAGATATCTTCAACCTCTCCTTACTCCAATCTGAGGTCCCATCTGCTTTGAGATGACCACCATCGTCATGGTACCAAAGAAAAATCAGGCAACGTACCTTGATGACTTCCACCCGATGGCTCTGACATCCATCATCATGAAGTGCTTTGAGAGGTTAGTAATGGCACACATCATCTTCAGCCTCCCAGATTGTCTTGATCCATTACAATTTGCCCACCATCGCGACAGGTCCATAACAGACACCATGTCTCCAGCCCTACACTCACCCCTGGGAACATTTGGATGACAAGGAGGTCTCCTGCCTCCTATTTATTGACTTGAGCTCCGTCTTCAACACCATAATTCTAACAATACTCAGCTCCAAACTCCGAGACCTGGGACTCTGCACCTGGATGCTCGACTTGCTGACCCGCGTACAGTGATCACTGAGGATAGGCGACAATACTACCTCCACCATAATCCTCAGCACCAGTGCCCCACAAGGCTGTGTACTGAGCTCCTTTATATACTCCTTATACACTCACAACTGTGTGGCCAAATTCACTGTAACTCCATTTTATAAATTTGCTGATGACACCATCATAGTGGGTCAGATCTCAACAAGACAGAGCACAGGAAAGAGAGAGAGAACATTACGGCATGCTGTAAAGACAACAATCTCTCCCTCAGTATCAACAAAACAAAGAAAATGGTCAGTGACTTGAGGAAGTGGAGTGGAGGGCACACCCTTGCCTGTATCAATGGGGGTGAGGTGGAGGTGGTCGAGCTTCAAGTTTCCTGGAGTAAATATCACCACCAATCTGTCCTGGTCCACCAGCGTTGATGCTAAGTCAAGAAAATGCACCAACACCTCTACGTCCTCAGAAGGCTAAGGAAATTTAGCACATCCATAAAGACGCCCTCTAATTTTTATAGCAGCACCATATAGAGCATCCTATCTGGATGCAAAACAGTTTGGTATGGCAACTTCTGCCCAAAATCGCAAGAATCTTCAGAGAGCTGTGAACACAGTCTTGTCCATCATGAAGCCCAGTCTTCCTTCCATTGACTCCATCTGTACTTCGCACCCTGGTTATACCCTCTTCCACCCTCTTCCATTGGGCAGAAGATACAAAAGTTTGAAAACACATACCGACAGGTTTAAGGACAACTTCTTCCCTGCGGATTATCAGACTTATGAATGGATCTCTCATTAGAGTTGATATTTCCCTGCACCTTCTCTGTAGCTGTAACGGTATATTCTGCATTCTGTTCTCTTAACCTGATATACTTCTGTAAGGTATGGTTTGCCTGGATAGCGCACAAAACAATACTTTTCACTGTATCTTGGTGCATGTGACCAGAATAAACCAAAACAAGATATCAAATAACAATTGTCATTCAGCAGAGTGACCCTGAATCTGACAGAAAACCAGGTCCAATTTAGGATTGAGGGAATGGGAATGCTGGCCATCTTGAAGAAGGTTTCGCTGCTTCATGAGAATCACCCAGTTAGATGATGAGGAATCTGCCGTCTCCCATTGGAAACATCGTACTTTCCTGTTCGAGGGTGAGTCTGCAAAGTGACCCCTAGCAGGAGAGTGGTCATGGATGGGACAGCACAGAAACGGACACGTAAAGGTTTACCGTGGTGAATGTGTGGCCTACAAGCAAAGACGTGACTCCACTGCCTTTTGTATACTAAGGGCCTACCTCCAGCACAGACATGCCCGGGGCTGACTCAGGGTTTGTGTGGGACTTGGAAATAGATCAGGAACCAGGAGTTGGGCCAGTGAGGGATGCGAGAGAGCTAGATGCCCCCGAAGAAGTAGTGCTCTGCCTGAATCCTCCAAACCTACTCGTCATGTTCTTCATCCCCTCCTGAAGAACACGATCTTTCACAGAAATTGCTGGGGCAGAGGAAGGCTGCTTGGCCCCATGTCTCTGTACTAGTTCTCTAAGCATCAAAGCTCAGTGCTAATTGCCTGTCTTTTCACCGTGACCCTGTGCGTTGTTTCTGTTTAGCCATCCAATGCCCCTCTTGAATGTCTCGACTGAAGCTGCCTCCACTACACTTCCAGGCTGCAAATTCCAGACCTGGACCACTCACTGGGTGGGAAACCACTCACCTTGCATTTGCTCCTATCACAAATTTCTTCAAACCTGTGTCGTCTGGTTCCTGATCCATTTCTGAATGCAAACAGCTTCTCTGCATCTGCGCTGTCCAAACACCTCATGATTTTGTAAGCTTCCACTGGATCCTCTCCTCGGTTTCCTTCTCTTCCCTTGTGGGAGCAAGAGTAGACCATTCTGCCCCTTGGCCCTGCTCTGTCACTCATTGAGACCATGTCTGATTTGTATTCTGACTCTGTCTCCCCATTTTTGCCTCCACCACATTCAATAGCCTTCTGTCAAGTTTCTAAAGAGTTGGACAGATCAATACTGACTAGTGTAGATTTAATGTAATTTCGGCAGTATAGACTCGATGGGCCGATGTATTATGATTCTATGAATTGTTGCCTCTGGAGCATGGGGTCACAGACTCAGGCCCAGTTTGAAGTGAGATGAGGAGAACAGAAACAGACCCTTCAGTCCAACTCGTATGTGCTGACCAGATATCCTAAATTAATCTAGTCCCAATTTCCAGCATTTGGCCCATATCCCTCAAAACCCTTCCTATTCATGTACTCCTTTTAAATGTTGTAATTGTACTAGTCTCCGCCACTTCCTCTGGCAGCTCGTTCCATACATGCACTACCTCTGCATGAAAATGTTGCCCTTTAGGTCCCTTTAATATCTTTGTTCTCTTGTCTTAAACCTACGCCCTCTAGTTTTGGACTCCCCTACCCTGGGGAAAAGACCTTGGCTATTCACCCTATCCATGCCCATCATCATTTTATAAACTTCTGACGAATCCCCTCAACCTCCGACACTCCAGGGAAAATAGTCCCAGCCTACTCAACCTCTCCCTTTTGCTCAAACCCTCCAATCCCCAGCAACTTTTTTGCAGATATTTTCTGAACCCTTTCAAGTTTGGCAACATCCTTTGATAGCGGGGAGACCAGAAATGTACGCAGTAGCCTAACTAATGGCCTGTACAGCTGCAATATCACCTCCCAACTCCTATACTCAATGCACTAACCAATAAAAGGCAAGCATACCAAACACCACCTTCACTGCCCTATCTATCTGCAACTCCACATCCACCTTGTGGATACACAGTCATTCTGTTCAGGCAGGACAGGGCTTAGGAGATATTTAGACACATTACAAACATAAATTCCTGGGTATGGTGGGAAGCTGAAACTGTGATGTATTAGTCACTGTTAAATAGTGAGGCAGGTTTGCAAAGTCAGTGCAGGGGGTGAGTGGGCTGGTTTCTCCTGTTGTTATTCCTGATAACAATCTCTGATATTTTCACTCCCAGGTCTGATCGATAGAGAGGCCTTACGAGACCAACTGTGGAAGGATCTCAACCTTAAATCCATAAAAGACGGAAACCATATCATTAACAGACCCAAGACAATGCCCAGGTGAGGCTGTGATACAACAGGACCAGAGCATGGAGCATCAGGGTATGGCAGTCCGACTCATGTGTCTGAGCCTCCAACTCTGTCCCTACAGGTGTTCCCTGCCACTGTTTGCTCAGAATGCCCTGTGAAGCTCTCAGAGATGTGCTTCAGGCTGTAGGTTTCTGTTACCTCCTCTTGTAATCAGGGTTCTGAAAGATCCCAGGATTGCATGGTGATCTCTGAGCAATCAGTGAGGGTCACCGGTTCCTAGTGTTTGTTGATTTTGAATTGCCAATCATAGTTTGCAGCCTAACTAACCAAGAACCAAAATAATATCAGCACATCTTATTATACTTTAACATTGAAGGGAGATAGTGTAAAGGAAGTTTTACTCTCTATCTAACACTGTGCTGTCCCTGTCCTGGGAATGTTTGGTCGGGATAATATGGAAGGAGCTTTCCTCTGTATCTAACCCCATGTTGTCTTTGTCATGGAAGTGTTTGATGGGGACAGTATAGAGGGAGCTTTACTCTGTATCAAACCCTGTGTCGTCCCTGTCCTGGGAGTGTTTGATGGGGACAAAGGAGAGAGAGCTTTACTCTGTATCTAGCCCTGTGCTGTCCCTGCGCAGGGAGTGTTTGATGGGGATGTTGCAATGAGTTAATGGTGGTTGCGTGGGGCCGGCTTTGGAGGTGGCTCTGAGCTGCTGTGTGTCTTTGCAGGAGCCTGATGGATCTGCTGATGAACCCGACAGCTGTCCTCTTCTTCCAGCGGTTTCTCGAAGCCTACGATGCAGAAGCTCCATTGCGGTTCTGGCAGACAGTTGAAGAACTCCATAGCCTTCACACTGAGAAACAGAGACAGCATGGCATCAAATGGATCCTCAACAACTTCTTCAATCCCAATTTCAACGCAGGTGAGTGGTACACTGTCACTGAGGCCATTCACTCCTACTGTGAGACAATCCAAATCCCCATAGCAGTCTGGGATGCTTATCTGTCCCAGGTAGTGTGTCAGTAACTCTTTAAGACTCATCGTCTCCATATTGTAGCTCATGAGCTCAGGTCTCACTGCTTTGAGAAACTTGAAAGGGTTCAGTAAAGATTTACAAGGGTGTTGCTGGGTTTGGAGGGTTTGAGCCACAGGGAGAGTCTGAATAGGTTGGGGCTACTTTCCCCTGGACCGTTTATAAAATCATGAGGGGGCATGGGTGGGCTGAATAGCCAATCCCCAGGTTTGGGGAGTCCAAAATTGGAGGTCATAGGTTTAAGGTGAGAGGGGAAAGATTTAAAAGGGATCAGAGGGGCAACTTTTTCACGCTGAGGCTTGTGTGTGTGTGTGGAATGAGCTGCCAGAGGAAGTGGTGGAGAGTGGTACAACTACAACATTTAAAAGGCATCTGAAATGGGTACATGAATAGGAAGGGCTTAAAGGGCTATGGGCCAGATTCTGGCAAGTGGAACAAGATTAATTTAAGGTATCTAGTCAGCATGGATGAGTTGATCTGAATGGTCTGTTTCAATGCTGTATATCTCCACAACTTTATGACTCAATCTTAAGTGGACCACTTGAGGCATGACATGTTGAAGGAAGTGTGCTGCTGTTTGTGGCTGAATAGCTAAGTATTTGGCTAGATGCTGAAGCACCTGCCAATGTGATATTTAAATTATGATTTGAACTGTGGGATTTACATATATGTTCTTTAATGTTTTTTGCTGGGAATTTGGGTCTGGTTTTTGAATCATTCAACTGAGAATTTTTCTGTGTCTGAACTTAATAATTAACTCGGAAGTGTTTCTGCAACTATAGAAATTACTTTTGAAGACAGCTTGTGAAGCCTAGAAGGAAAGTGAATGGATGTGTGCACTAGTAGACTTTCATTTACTCTAGAATTGTGTGTTTTTTAAAGTTTAAAGGATATACCCATAACTGAGAGAGAAACTTTTAATTTACTTTTCATTTTAAGTGAAGTCCTTGGAATAGGATGTCTGCACAGAGCAGTGCTCCTGAGAAGGGAATGATAAATATAGTGAATTAGATTACCTTGGATTGAAAATTATTGGTAATCTCAGATTAGAAGTTTTAGGATAAAACTATGAAGAGATCGGTTACAGCTGAATACAGTGAAACTCAGGTATGTATCAGTAAGCTTTGCATGGTTGGGAAGGAGAGATTCCTCCAGAGCGAGACATCGAGATTCCTCCAAGTTGAGACATAGCTCAAGTGAGTATATAGTTTGGGAAATTTGGCAATGTAGGAATTCAGTACAGAGACGAAAAGCTGCTTTTTGTTTTTTTTTCTGGCTCCCTGTACTTCATAAAAAATTTCTTAAGTCAGGAGAAGTTGAAGCCTGGGATCAGAGGCCCAGCACAAACAGTGATATCCGGGGTAAAACATCAGCTCATCAGTTGGTGATAGCTACCAATTTGACTTTATTATATGTTACTTTCAGATTGAAGGTGAAGAAGGAAAATATTTACAGTATACAAACTAAAAGTTTTTAAAAATCAAATTAAAATAGAGATGCCAGGAAAGTTTTCAGAGGCAGCAGCGCAAGCCAGAGTGCCAATGGGAATGTAAGGTTGTTTTTTAATCCAGTCTAAAAACTTACCTCCTGCAACAGAGGCCCTCTTGTTTTCAGCGGCAGCAGCTTGAGCCAGAGGTGTTGATGGGAAGGTAAGGTTGTTTTTTACCTCAAGTATAAAAAAATTACCTCATTAGCCGAGGGCTTCTTGCTTTCAATGGTGGGTGTTTGGAGAGAACGCTAGCCACGAAGGAACTGATATATTCGTGCATTGGCTAAACCCGAAACACTACGCTTGTAGCGTCTCCCTCCCATCCTCCTCCTCTGAGCAAAAAATAAGTGTGTGGAGTGTCAGTAAGGTAAGACTTTTTAAAAATTCTTCTGGAAATCTAGAGTAGACGGAATGGAAGCTAGGGCAGTTGCATGCTCCTCTTGCAGGATGTGGGAGGTAAGGGCCACTGCTGGTGTCCCTCTGACTTCATCTGCGAGAAGTGCACCCAACTCCAGCTTCTCAAAAACCACATTAGGGAACTGGAGCTAGATGAACTCCGGATCATTCGGGAAGCTGAGGGGGTGATAGAGAGGAGCTATAGGGAGATGATCACACCCAAAGTACAGGAGAAAGATAGCTGGCTGACTGTCAGGAAGGGGAAAGGGAATAGGCAGACAGTGCAGGGTTCCCTGTGGCCATTCCCCTCAATAATAAGTATTCTATTTTGGATACTGTTTTGGGGGGAATGACCTACCTGGGGAAGGCCATGGCAGAGGTCTCTGGCACTGAGCCTGGTCCTGTGGCCCAGAAAGGAAGGGGGGACAATAAAAGAGCAATTATAATGGGGGATTTGATAGTAAGAGGTACAGACAGGCAGTTGTGTGGACGCGAACAAGATGAACGGATGGTATGTTGCCTTCCAGGTGCCAAAGTCTGTGACATCTCAGATCATGTCTACAAGATCCTTACGGGCAGGGTGAGCACCCAGCAGCCATGATACACATTGGTACCAATGACGTAGGTAGAATAAGGACAAAGAATGTGAAAACGAGTACAGTGAATTAGGTTGGAAGCTGACGTCCAGACAAACAGGGTAGTTATCTCTGGATTACTATCAGTGCCATGTGATTAAGACGTAAGAAACAGTGAGAGAGTGCACCTAAACATGTGGCTACAGGACTGGTGCAGGAGGGAGGGCTTCTATTAAGTGAATAATTGGAGCACATTATATGAGGAAGGTGGGACAGGAAGGATGGGTTGCACCTGAACTAGAAGGGCACAAATATCCTGGGAGGGAGGTTTGCTCGAGCTATTCGGGATGGTTTAAACTAGATTGGCGGGGTGTGGGGAACTGTATTTATAATGCAGAAGTTGAGGTATTCAGCCCTCCAATGGACAAATCAGGGAGTGAGGTTGTTTATAAATAAATACAGTCGATGGAGCGTAATTGTGGACATGGGTGGTTTGAAGTGTATATACTTCAGTGCTGGGAGTATTAGAAATAAGGCGGATGAACTTAGAGCATGGGTCAGTACTTGGAACTACGATGTTGTGGCCATTGCAGAAACTTGGGTAACTCGGGGAGAGGAATAGTTGTTGGAGGTTTTGGTATTTAGATGCTTTAAAAGAAATAGGGAGAGTGGAAAAAGAGGTGGGGAAGTGGCATTGCTAGTCAGGGCTAGTATAGCAGCTACTGAAAGGCAGTTCGAGAATGATATGTCTACAGATCAGTTTTGGGTGAGGTCCAGAAGATGAAAGGAGCAGTCACTTTGTTGAGGTTTTGTTTTTTACAGACCCTCTAAATAGTTGCAGAGAAGCAGAGGAGCGGATCGGGAGGCAGATACCGGAAAGGTGCAGAAGTCACAGGGTTGTAGTCATGGGCGACTTCAACTTTCCAAATATTGATTGGAAACATTTTAGTTGTAATAGTTTAGATGGAGCAGATTTTGTCCAGTGCATTCTGGAAGGATTCCTGACACAGTACATAGATAGACCAATATGAGGAGAGGCCACTTTGGATTTGGTGCTTGGCAATGAACCGAGCCAAGTGTTAGACCTGTTGGTAGGGGAGCATTTTGGCAGTAGCGATCATAACTCTGTTACCTTTACAATAGTCATGGAAAAGGATAGGTGCAAACCTAGGTAAATAGGTAAGGTTTATAACTGGGGGAAGGGTAATTACAATTCTGTTAAGCAAGAACTGGGTAAAATGGGAACAGATGCTGTCAGGGAAGAGCACTGTTGAAATGTGGAAATTGTTTAAGGAATGCAAACTGTGTGTGCTCAATATGTTTGCCCCTAGTAGGCAGGGAAGATGCGGTCGAGTGAGGGAGCCTTGTGACTAGAAAAGTTGATGAGGGTCGAGCTGTGGATGTGGTGTATATGGACTTCAGTAAGGCATTTGATAAGGTTCCCCATGGTAGGCTCATTCAGAAGGTCAGGAGGAATGGGATACAGGGGAACTTAGCTGCTTGGATACAGAATTGGCTGGCCAACAGAAGACAGCGAGTGGTTGTAGAAGGAAAATATTCTGCCTGGAAGTCAGTGGTGAGTGGAGTTCCACAGGGCTCTGTCCTTGGGCCTCTACTGTTTGTAATTTTTATTAATGACTTGGACGAGGGAATTGAAGGATGGGTCAGCAAGTTTGCAGACGACACAAAGGTCGGAGGTGTCGTTGACAGTGTAGAGGGCTGTTGTAGGCTGCAGCGGGACATTGACAGGATGCAGAGATGGGCTGAGAGGTGGCAGATGGAGTTCAACCTGGATAAATGCGAGGTGATGCATTTTGGAAGGTCGAATTTGAAAGCTGAGTACAGGATTAAGGATAGGATTCTTGGCAGCGTGGAGGAACAGAGGGATCTTGGTGTGCAGATACATAGATCCCTTAAAATGGCCACCCAAGTGGACAGGGTTGTTAAGAAAGCATATGGTGTTTTGGCTTTCATTAACAGGGGGATTGAGTTTAAGAGTCGTGAGATCTTGTTGCAGCTCTATAAAACTTTGGTTAGACCGCACTTGGAATACTGCGTGCAGTTCTGGGCGCCCTATTATAGGAAAGATGTGGATGCTTTGGAGAGGGTTCAGAGGAGGTTTACCAGGATGCTGCCTGGACTGGAGGGCTTATCTTATGAAGAGAGGTTGACTGAGCTCGGTCTCTTTTCATTGGAGAAAAGGAGGAGGAGAGGGGACCTAATTGAGGTATACAAGATAATGAGAGGCATAGATAGAGTTGATAGCCAGAGACTATTTCCCAGGGCAGAAATGGCTAGCACGAGGGGTCATAGTTTTAAGCTGGTTGGTGGAAAGTATTGAGGGGATGTCAGAGGCAGGTTCTTTACGCAGAGAGTTGTGAGAGCGTGGAATGCGTTGCCAGCAGCAGTTGTGGAAGCAAAGTCATTGGGGTCATTTAAGAGACTGCTGGACATGTATATGGTCACAGAAATTTGAGGGTGCATACATGAGGATCAATGGTCGGCACAACATTGTGGGCTGAAGGGCCTGTTCTGTGCTGTACTGTTCTATGTTCTATGTTCTATGGTTCTCTAGAGAGGTTGAACAACTGGTTAAGAGGAAGAAGTACGCTTATGTGAGGTTTAGGAAACAAGGTTTGGAAAAGGCTCTAGAGGGATACAAGTTATCCAGGAAGGAACTGAAGAAAGACCTTTAGGAGAGCCCTCAGGGGACATGAGAAAATATTGGCAAATAGGATCAAGGAAAATTCCACGGCTTTCTACATGTGCGTAAGGAATAAGAAAATGACCAGAGAAAGGGCAGGGTCGATCAAGGATTGTAAAGGGAATTTGTGCACGGAGCCTAAAGAGATAGGAGAGGTCCTTAATGAATACTTTTCTTCGTTATTCACAACTGAGAAGGACCTAGTTGTGGAGGAGGACAGTGTGAAACAGGCTGGTAGGCTAGAGGTTGATGATAGTAAGGAAGATGTGCTAGCAATTTTGAGGAACTTGAAGACAGATATGTCCCTCAGGCCTGGTGGGATTTACCAAGGATTCAATGGGAAGTGAGGGAAGAGATCACAGGGCTTTTGGCGATGATCTTTTCGTTCTCACTGGCCACTGGTATAGTGATGGAAGATTGGAGAGAGGCAAACATCATTCCCTTATTCAAAACAGGGAATAGGGATAACCCCGGAAATTACAGCCCAGATACAGGCCAGGTGGGAAAGTTATTGGAAAGGGCTCTGAGAGATAGGATTTATGATCACTTGGAAAGGCACAGTATGATTCATGATAGTCAGCATGGATTTGTGAGGGGTAGATCATGCCTCACAAACCTTTATTGAATTCTTTGAAGAAGTGACCAAACATGTGGATGAAGGTAGAGCAGTGGATATGGTATACATGGATTTAAGTAAGGCATTTGATAAGGTTCCCCATAGTAGGCTCATGCAGAAGGTAATGAGGCATGGGATAAGGGGAAATGTGGCAGATTGGATTCAGAATTGGCTGATCCTTAGGAGACAAAGGGTGGTACTGGACAGAAAATATTCAGCATGGTGCTCAGTTACGAATGGTGTACCACAAGGATCTGTCCTGGGTCCTCTTCTATTTATGATTTTTGTGAATGATTTGGATGAAGGAGTGGAATGTGGATTAGCAAGTTCGCAGATGATATGAAGTTGGGTCACATTGTGGATAGTGCGAAGGGCTGTTCTAGGTTACAAAGGGACATTGATGGGATGCAGATCTGGGCTGAGAAGTGGCTGATGGCGTTTAACCCTGAAAAGTGTGAGGTGATTCATTTTGGAAGGGCAAACTTGAAAGCAGAATACAGAGTTACCGGAACAATTTTTGGCAGTGTGGAGGAGCAGAGGGATCTTGGGGTTCATGTTCACAGTTCCCTGAAAGCTGCCACACAGATAGATAGAGTTGTTAAGAAGGCGTATGGTGTGTTAGCTTTCATTAATAGAGGGATTGAGTTCAAGAGTCGTGATGTTATGCTCCAGCTGTACAAAAGTCTGGTTCAGCCACACCTGGAGTATTGTGTCCAGTTCTGGTCCCCTCATTACAGGAAAGATGTAGAGGCATTGGAAAAGGTGCAGAGGAGATTTACCAGGATGTTGCCTGGAAGGGAGGGAAGGTCTTACGAGGAAAGGTTGATAGAGCTAGGGCTTTTCTCTTTAGAATGATGAAGGGTGAGAAGTGACTTGATAGAGGTGTACAAAATGATCAGAGATATAGATAGAGTAGACAGTCTGAAACCTTTTCCCTGGGTGGAGGTAGCTAACACGAGGGGACTGAGTTTTAAAGTGAGTGGAGGTAGATACAGGGGAGATGTCAGAGGTAGGGGTGTGGAATGCATTGCCTGAGTGGATAGTGGAATCAGCCTCATTAGGGGCATTTAAGTGGCTATTAGATGGGCATGTGGATGATAGTGTAAAGTAGGGGTGAAGGTTAGATAGACCTTGGGATTAGGGTAAAAGTTTGGCACAACATCGTGGGCCGAAGAACCTGTACTATGCTGTACAATCCTATGTTCTATATTCCTAGGCGATGGGTTGTACTTTCATGATGTGGAAGTTAGTAGACCCCACTGTGGCTTGTAGTGACCACATCTGCAGCAAGTGTTGGTTGCCTGAGGAACTCTGGCTCAGAGTTAATGAACTGGAGTCTGAGCTTTGAACACCGTGACTCATTAGAGATGGGCGGAATGACCTGGACGCTGTGTTTCAGGAGGCAGTCGCACCCCTTAGATTAACTACCTGAAATGTGATCAGTGGTCAGGATCAGGCGGGTTCGACTACCAGTGAGACAGATAGTGGGATCCAGGACGTCATGTTGAAGGAGCCTCAGTGCTTGAGCTTGTCCAACAGGTTTGAGATTCTTGCTCACTTATGAGGTTGAGAGTGGGGGCTGTAGGGAGGATGAGTGAACTGATCATTGTACCCTGGTTTGGGACAGTAGGGAGAAACCTTCACCCAATGATTCAGGTAAGAAGAGGAAGATTACCAAAATGCAATGGAAAGTGTATATTGGATGCTAACCAGACAGATGATACTTTACTTAGTACATCAAGGTAGTAGAACAAAATGAAGAATGTAGTGTTCCATCTACAGAGAAGCTGTAGAGAAAGACCAGCTCTAATATATGACAGGTCCATACAGAAGTCCGATAACAATGGGGAAGAAGCTGTCCTTAAATCTGTTGGTACGTGTTTTCAAATTTTTGTATCTTCTGCCCAATGAAAGAGGGTGGAAGAAGGTATAAACTGGAGTAGAAAAGGTCTTTGATTATGTTGGCTGCTTTCCCGAGGCAGTGACAAGTGCAGACAGTCAGTGGAAGGAAGGCTGGTTTGTGTGATGGCCAGGACTGCGTTCATAATTCCCTGTAATCTTGGGTAGAGCAGTTGCCAATCTGTGATGAATCCAGATAGGATGCTTTAAATGGTGCTTCTATAAACATTTGTTAACAGTCATTATGGACATGCCAAATTTCCTTAGCCTTCTGAGGAAGGAGAGGCATTGATGTGCTTCCTTGACTGTAGAATCGGTGTAGATGGGCCAGGTCAGATTGTTGGTAATATTTACTTCTAGGAGCTTCAAGCTCTCTAAAATCTTCACCTCAGCACCGTAGATACAGACAGGGACATGTCCTCCACTTCCTCAAGTCGATGACCAGCTGAAAATTTTGCTGGTATTGAGGGAGAAATTATTGTCTTTCCACCATGCCACCAAGCTCTCAATCTCTTCCCTGTGCTCTGGTCTTGTTGTTTGAGATCTGACCCACTATGATGGTGTCATCAGCAAATTTGTAAGTGGAGTTCGAGCTAAATTTGGCCACACAGTTGTGAGTGTATAAGGAGTATAGAAAGGAGCTGAGTACACAGCCTTGTGGGGCACTGGTGCTAAGGATTATGGTGGAGGAGGTATTGTTGCCTAATCTTAGTGATCACGGACTGCAGGTCAGGAAATCGAGGATCCAGTTGCAGAGGGGTTGCAGAGTCCTAGGTCTCAAAGTTTGGAGCTGGGTGTTGTTGGAATTATGGTTTTGAAGGCGGAGTTCAAGTCAATAAATAGGAGGCAGGTGACCTCTGGGTTATCCGGATGTTCCCAGGGGTGAGTGTAGGGCTGGGGAGATGGTGTCTGCTATGGACCTGTTGTGATAGTGGGAAAATTGTAGTGGAAGAAGACAATCTGGGAGACTGAAGGTGAAGTGTGCCATTACTAACCTCTCAAAGCACTTTATGACGATGGACGTCAGAGCCATCGGGAGGTAGTCATTAAGGTACGTTGCCTAATTTTTCCTTGGTACCATGACGATGGTGGTCATCTCAAAGTAGTTGGGAACCTCAGACTGGAATAAGGAGAGGTTGAAGATATCCTTGAATACTCCCATCAGCTGGTCCATGCAGAATCTGAGTTCACAGATGAGGATTCTGTCTGGGCCAGTTGCTTTCCGTAGGTTCACCCTCAAGAAGACCAATCTGATATCTGCAGCAGTGACTGTGGGTACAAGGTGTACCTAAGGCTGATGTGGGAAAGTGACATTGTTTCACTGATCTTCTGTTCGAAAAGAACATAGAATACATTGAGCTCATCGTTGAGGGATGTATTTTTGCCAGAGATTCTATTAAGACTTTGCTTTGTAGCCCATTACGTTGTGAAAACCTTGCCACAAATGGGTATTCACATGGTTAGTTTCAGAGCCTAGCTTAGTCTGGTATTGCGTCTTGGCACCTCTAATGGCTTTGCAAAGATTGCACCTTGATTTCCTCTATAGCTCAGGGTCACCAATTTGAACGTCTCACTTCTGGACTTTAGTAGGGAGTGGATGTCCTAGTTCATCTGTGGCTTCCAGTTGGGGAGCACATGGACTAATGTCTTTAGCAGACGATCTCTACACACTTACTCATGAGGTCTGTAACAGCAGTGGCATACTCATTTAGCTTAGCTACTGAGTTCTTGAATATGGACAAGCCCACCGACTTCCAGCAGTCGTGTAGGAATTCATCCATTACTTCAGACCAACCACTGTATGACTTGCTGTTGTGGATCCCCATGCTTCAGTTTCTCCTTACACCCAGGAGAAGGAGCTTTCTCTTATGGTCCTGTTTACCAAAATGCAGGCAAGAGATAGCATGGTAGGCTTCTTTGGTTGAAATCTAATCGAGGAGTTCAGAGAAAAACATTTATCTGGAAGTGAAGTTACCTAAAGGATCCTATTTGAGGTGCTCAGGATGGTTCATGCATAGAAGAGCTGATCTCTTGGGAGTAAATTGATTTCGCTAGAGTTTAGATGAATGCAGGGGGAGTGGATCTCATAGAGACTTATAAAATTCTAACAGGGTAGATGCAGGGAGGATGTTCCTGATGGTGGGTGTGTCCAGAACCAGGGGGTCACAATATGAGGATTTGGGGTAGACATTTAGGACTGAGATGAGGAGACATTTCTTCACGGAAAAAGTGGTGAGCCTGTGGAATTCATTACCACAGGAAGCTGTTGATACCAAAACATTAAATATATTCAAGAGGCAACAAGAGATAACACTTAGAGTGAATGGGATCAAAGGTTATTGGGAGGAAGCAGGGTTAACCTATTGGTTTGGACGATCAACCATGATCATGATAAATGGCAGAGCAGACTCTAAGGGCAGAATGGCTTCCTCCTGCTCCTTTCCTATATGTTTCTGTGTTAAATTACAGGCTGGAATTTAATTGAGGGGTTCGGGCTAGTTTATATTGCAGAGTAAGAGATATCCCAAAGTGTGTTATAGACTGGAAAATAATTTGGGGGTTTGGAGGGGGGAGGATTTATACAGAATAACATATACTGGGGAATGAGATATATAGCAGATTTTATTTGAGGTGTTCACGGTGGCTTATATGTAGAAAAGCAGATATCCGGGAGTGAGTTACAGCGTGGAATCTAATCAGAAAGATTGAGGAGATATATATATATATATAAAATAACAGCTAATCAGGCGTGGATTACAGACTGTACTCTAACTGAGAGGTTCAGGATGGTTTATATATAGAATAACAAGAGTGAGTTACAGACTGGAATCTAATCAAGGGGCTCGGAATGGTTTATATATAAGATAACAGATACCTGGGCGTGAGTTACAGATTGGAATCCAATCGAGACATTCGGGGCGGGCAGCTTAGACGTTGTGTAACATGCATGTACTCTCCAAAGTTATTACTGATGGGGCCTAGTATTAGTTCTCTCTCTGCACTTCTCTTTGTCAACTAGTTTTAGCGTTGTGTTTCTGTATTTGGCCCATGGAAACAGTTGATCCCTTTGTTGTAGCCAAGGGAGCTCTGTGGATCCTCACTGGACCCTATGTTGTTGGCTTGGGAGTGTCCGATGGGTGAGAAATGGAAATAAGAATACCCAATGGTGATGGCGAACTGAGTAGCAGCAGATCGAGAGTTGAGTACAGAATATGGCATAAGGGTGGATGTTCACTCCGTTATTTTGTCTTCCACTTTCTTGCTCCTCATCCACAGAGCAGTTTCTCCAATGCGATGCATCGGTTATCAAGGAGATCATGGAATCGATTGAGTCTGGTCACCAAATCACCATGAACATGCTTTTACAAGCTCAGTCCGATATTCAGGACAGTTTGCGTCACAACTGGTCAGTATGGTTGTTCTCTGCTTCACTTGCGAAAAGGCTCTAGCATTTTGTAATCAGAGCATGTCACTACGGTCACCGTACAAACCAAAAGACTCTTTAAATGATTTGGATGTGAAGACAGGAAAAATGGTTAGAAAATTTACAGATGACACCAAAAACTCGTGGTGGAGCCATCAGTGAAGAAGGTTATCTCCAGAGTACAATTGGACCTTGATCACATGGCCCTTGGGCCGAGGTGTGGCAGATGGAATTTAATTCAGATAAATGTGAGGTGCTGCATTTTCATGAGGCAAATCAGGGCAGAGCTTTTACACTTAATGATTAGGTCCTGGAGAGTCATGCTGGACAAAGAGACCTTGGAGTGCAGATTCATAGGTCCTTGAAGGTGGAGTCGCAGGGAGAAAGGGTAGTGAGGAAGGTTTCTGGCACGCTTGCCTTTATTGGCTAATGCATTGGGTACAGGAGTTGGGAGGTCATGTTGCAGTTGTACAGGACTTTGATTAGGCCGCAAAAATAGAAATTGCCAGAAAAGCTCAGTGGACCTAGCAGCATCTGTGAAGAAAAAAAATGAGAGTTAACGTTTTGGGTCTGGTGACCCTTCCCCAGAACTGGGGAAGGGCCACCGGACCTGAAACATTAACTCTGAATTTTTCTTCACAGATGCTGCTAGACCTGCTGAGCTCTTCCAGCAATTTCTGTTTTTGTTCCTGATTTATGGCGATTGCAATTCTTTCGGGTTTTATTTTTCAGCCATATTTGGAATACTGCATTAAATTCTGGTCTCCCTGCGACAGGAAAGATGTTAAACTTGAGAAGGTGCAGAAATTATTTACAAGGATGTTGCCTGAGTTGGAGGGTTTGAGTTATAAGGAGAGACTGAATATGCTGGGACATTTTCCCCTGGAGCATCAGAGGCTGAGAGGTGACCTAGAGGTTTATAAAATCATGAGGGGCATAGATAAGTGAACAGCGAAGGTCTTTTCCTCAGCGTAGGGGAGCCCAAAACTAGAAGCCATAGGTTTAAGGTGGACGAGGTAAGATTTAAAAGGGACCTAAGGGGAAACTTTTTCACGCAGAGGGCGGTGACTGTATGGAACGAGCTGCCAGAGGAAGTGATGGAGGCTGGTATAATTACAGCATTGAAAAGTCTTCTGGATGGATACATGAATAGGAAGGGCTTAGAGGGGTATGGGCCAAATGCTGGCAAATGGAATAAAGTCAGTTTAGGATATCTGGTCAGTGTGGATAAATTGGATCAAAGGGTCTGTTTCTGTGCTGTACATCTCTATGACTCTAAGCCAACTGATTCCCCTGCCCTTCTAGTACCCACCATCCACATATCCCAGATTTAATCATTACTTGGCAGCTATGTCTTCACCTGCTGAGGTCTGGGGTTACCCTCTCTCCTTGTCTCCTTGGCTTAGCATCATTTTACATAATGAATAAAAGAAAGTTCTTGTAATCCGATTTAACCTGGCAGTTGAGGATTGTAGCCAATTCCCTGAGACAAGATGAATTGGAGGTTGTAGACTTGCTCACCGAGCTGGTGTGTTTGATTGCAGATGTTTCGCCGCCTGGCTAGGTAATAGGTAATAATTACTCAATGAGGAATTCTATAACTGCATCCACAACCTGAGCTACAGATCTTTCCAAAAAACTTTAACAAGATGAATTTGGAGTGTGAACATGAGAACAGATTGAGGACTGGGACAGGGGGCTCCTTAAGAATGTGTCCGGGATGGAAAAGTAGTTTTGAGGAATGAGAGTGATGTTACTGAAACTTGGCAATATCTTAGGGTGTGACAGGGTAGGCACAACATTTCAAAGGCAGGTAGATCTGGAACCAGGGGACTTCTACTCATTCTACTCAGGTTGAGGGATAGGCCAGTCAGGACTTAGGGGAGGAGGAGTGTCTTCACTCAGTGGGTTGGGGGGATGGGGGGGAAGGATGATGGGGGAGGCAAATCTTTGGAATTTCAGAGCCTGTGGAAATTGTGGAGTATGCTCAAGACAAAAATTGATAGCAAGTGATGTGGGGTTAGTGATCATTTGGCAATAAACCAAATAGGCTGTGAGACCAGTCAGAGGAAGCAGAGCGATCCCAAATTCCACTGTCTCTGTCAACCAGTGGACTGAGGGAGAGAGGTGGCAGGGAGGAAACTACCTGTGTTTGCCCTTCAGGGTGGGGTTATTTCTGGGTGACCTGGGACAGGATATCTTATTCTCTCACACTCTCCTTCTTGGTGCAGGTTTGACCAATACCTGAAAACATACCCAGATCAGCCTATTGAGCGTTCGCCTTCCATGTCAATCCTGAGGTCAATCCAGACGATAAGCCGGAAGGTGAGTTGCTTTGGTAAATCACCTCCCTGTGAGCTGCATTGGCCATTCATGGATATCCCAGGGCACTTTTTAGCCAGTGATAGGTTTTTTGGAATGTTGTGGTGCTTCTCCTTGTGGGGAGGGTAGGTGATGGGGCAGGGAGCAGTGGGAGAGGGTCGGTTTTGGTTGGGGCGTGCATTCAACGACAGGGTGGGGTTTGTCACAGGCGAGGGTGATGTCGCGAGTGAGTACTTTAGGGGAGAGCATGGGGTGGTTCAGTTTTGCAATTTATGCACAGCAAGCTCTTGCCAACAGCAATGTGTTGGTGACTGGTTAATCTGTCTTTGTGATGTTGGTGGAGCAGAGAAGTATGACCAGGACACTGGGAGAAGTCCAGGCTGTCCGTGAGCTACGCAAACACCTAACGTAAGAAAATTGGTCAAGCTCATCAAGTGGTTGATCAGTATTTAGTAGAAGTGACATGCATACACAAAGACCCATTTTCTGTCACCAAAAGGAATATCGTAGACTACCTAGAGTGAGGAAGCAGGCCATTTGGCCCATCAAGTCCACACCCACCCTCTGAGGAATATCCCTCCCAGACTCCCTTTAACCCTCCATCTCCCATTGCTAACCTACCCAGCCTGCACCCCCCGGACACTATGGGCAATTTAGCATGGCCAATGCACCTAACCTGCATATCTTTGGACTGTGGGAGGAAACTGGAGCACCCAAGACCCATGTCCCTTGAGCTGTGAGGCAGCAGTACTAACCACTGAGCCACTGTGCTGCCTGTGAATATGTTCGAGCCTTTCCCCTTTTACAAATAACCCAGAGGCATGGGGACCCTGTTGCTTTCTCCATGGCAACATTTGTCCATTCAGAGTGAACTTGTCAAGAAATCAGCCCATTGCACTCCAGTGGTGGAAATTGCTCGAAATTTGGCTTTCTTGCACATGGTGCAAAAGATGCCAGGTTTCAGTAACACCTTTCTTTTCGGTAACATCCTCTTTCAAATTGTACACTGTGGGACCTTTCAAAGTAGATGAGGGTCATGGTTTGACATTTCATCTGAAAGCCCCTGACAGTCCAGGACTCAAGTTGGAGAGTATGACAAAGACCGGATACTAGAGCTTCAAATAACTGTGGAATGTCAGAAGACGGCACTACCTTTTGAAGAGGTGTCCACAGGCCAGCACCGAAACAGGTCGTCCAGCTATGACCCTCGTAGCTGTTTGTAGGATCTTGCTGTGCCTGGGCTGCCTACCATGACAGCAGCATTAGGTGTGTCAGGAAAAGGAAAACAGACCTGTTACCCTTGTGAAAGCCTTGAGGTTGTGAATGGAGTTACAGAGATGCAGTGGAGGCAACTCTTGGGATAGGGGTTGGCTAGCAGGCATTGTCTGAAGGTGTGAGCTTGAGCTGACCAGGACTGAATGGGATGCAATTCCATTGTGACGGGATTCTGGACGGGTTTGAGAGGGTGGGAATTGAAAGGATGTGGGGAGCAGGCAGAAATGTGGAAGGTGAGTCATAACCACCTGGAAGGTGGGTAGGGGTTGATGGGCCAAATGGTCTGCTTCCGCCTTTCCTATTTCCTGTGTTTATGTGCCAACACGCTTCCCCTAGCAGAACAGGAGGAGAAATAAAAGGAACAACGTATCTTCAGTGGTCAGGGAAAGGATGCTTCTCCTTGTGGGAAGGGTAGGTGATGGGGCAGGGAGCAGTGGGAGAGGGTCGGTTTTGGTTGGGGCGTGCATTCAACGACAGGGTGGGGTTTGTCACAGGCGTGGGTGATGTCGCGAGTGAGTACTTTAGGGGAGAGCATGGGGTGGTTCAGTTTTGCAGTTGCACAGCTGGGACATGCAACTGAAGGTCCTGCCTTGAGCTTTCTCTCTTTTTCTCTCTACCTCTGTGCTTTTCAGAACCGCTCATGGAGGGAGCTGGTGGCTATCATCAGGTCGGTCGTCACCTTCCGGCGGATGATCTGGAATCCCCAGCTCCGCCTTCACTTCATCCACTTCCTGCGCGATGAGGTCTACAACAATGACCAGAGTAAGGCCACAAAGTTGGGGGCGGTGGTGAGCGAGTCTTCGAGCAGGGGCAGCGGCTCACACTAGAACCAGGAGGTTGAGAGAAGCTGCCCTTCACCACACTGCCAGTCGTATAGCATAAGAAATAGAAACAGAAGTAGATCATTCAGCCCCTCGAAGCCCAGCCCGCCATTCAACAAGATCTTGGCTAATCTGTCCTCAAATTCTCTTGTGTGTCAGCTTCTCATAGCCCACAACTTCTAGGACGTTTCAGGAATCTATCTATCTATCTCCATTCTATCAGCGACCTAGCCTCCGCAACACTAGAGAATTCTAGGGGGTAGAGAATTCCAGACATTCACGACCCTCTGAGAGAAGAAATTCCTTCGCATCTCAGTTACATTCACCCGCTAATGAAAGCATCATTTAGCCTGTCAAAACGTCTTTCATATATTTCATTAAAATCACCCCTCATTCTTCTAAACTCCAAAGAATAAAGGCCTAACCTGATTTGCCATTCTTGACAAGGCACCTCCTTCATCTCTGGAATCAGCCCAGTAAATTTTTTTGGAACAGCCTTGAATTCCAGTACATCCTCTCTTAAATACCGGGAACCAAACTCTGGGTGCAGCGTCACCAAAACCCTGAACAGTTTGATCCCTATTTTTAAACTCCGACCCCCGCCCCACCACCACTAGTAATGAAGGCCAAAAATCTGTATGTGTTCCGAATTACCTGTTGCGTGTTACAGCAACTTTGTGTCTCATGCACAAGAACACTGATCCGTCTGCACTGCACCTTCCTTTTTCGAGTCTGTCTCCATTTAAGTAGTAGTGCGCCTTTGACTCTTTCAGAGTTCATGACCTCACTCTTTTCTCCATCTGCTGTGTTTTCTTTTAGCCCCCTCCTTCAACCTGTGTCCCCTTGCAATTTCCTTATATCTTGATAACATGAAACAAAGCCCTTTGGCCCATCACCTCAATGCTTGCCTACCTCCTGCCATCCCTGATGTCTGCCTTTGAGCCACCAATGGTTCACCAACTGTTGGAAGCAAGACGTCACCCTTTTTGTGGTATCAAGCTTTCCTGAATTTTGAGAGGCTGCCCCATTTTTACAGTGGATTTGTCCTGGAGATCAATGGAAAGTTTGTTACAAAACCACATGTTTACACCTAACACAGGCTTTTGCCAATGACAATCACCACTGAATTCTGGTCACCCTGCTATAGGAAGGATGTTATTCAACTGGAAGGGATGCAAAAAGATTCACAAGGATGTTGCCAGGACTAAAGAGTTTGAGTTACAAGGTAAGACTGGATAGGCTGGGGCATTTTCCTTTGGAGCATTGGAGGCTGAAGGGTGACCTCGGAGAGGTTTACAAAATCATGAGGACCGTGGATATGGTGAATAGTCAAGGTCTTTTCCCCAGGGTAGGGGAGTCCAAAACTAGCGGGCATATGTTTAAGGTGAGAGGGTAATGTTTTTAAAAGGGACCCAAGGGGCAACTTTCTAACACAGAAGTGGTGCTTAAATGGAATGAGCTGCCAGAGATAGTGCAGAGGTGAGTACAATTAAACATTTAAATGACATTTGGACAGGTACATGAATAGGAGAGGTTTAGAGGGATATGGGACTAGTTCAGTTTAGGAAACTTGAGCAGCATGGACAAGTTGAGCCAAAGGGTCTATTTCTGTGCTGTATGACTGTCCAGCTGTCACTGCCTATATCAGCCACCTTCACTGCATTGAAGAAATTCTCCTCTCTGGTTTCGGGCAGTCATTTAAAACCTGAGTTTCCGCCTGTGTACTGACCCTCCTGATTGCATTTACTCTGTCGAAATCTCCCATGATTTTGACCGCGTCTATCAAAGCTCCCTTTGATTCCCCCTCCTCTTTGAGGCGCCCTGTCCCAGATTCTCCAACCCCTCCTCAGTTCTGAAGTCACTGGGCACTGTCTCTTTAGTGCCCCTTCTGATTGCTGTTATCAATTACCAAACAAAGTCAATTCAAGGAATAGGGTACCTCTCCAAGGAGAGTCAGGATGCAGACCTTGCATGGCGAATGTGAAGCTGAGTGTAACTTTGTCATGAGCCGATCCCCTCCAACCCATTAACAACTTTTTCTCTCTGCAATTTTCAGACATTGTGACATCTCGGGTCATGACCAGAGTGCCATCCCAGGGCGGTTCCCTCATCTTCCGAGGGATTGATTATGTGGACGATTCTGACACCCCACACTTGAGAAAGCGAACGATGTTCAATCGACAGGTCATAATCAACTACCTGGTCAATGATCTGCACTTCTGCATGGAAATCGAGCAGTAAGTGGGCACAAGACTGGGCATCAGAGTAGCTGCTTGCCTAGTAATGGGTGAAGGTGGAGAGATGAATGCTTAATATTAGTGCATGTTTGTGGCACTGCTGGATAATTTATTGCCTGTCCCTAGTTGCCCCCTTGAGAAACTGGGAGTGAGCTACCTTTTTGAACCACTGCAGTCCACCTGCTGTAGGTGGACCCACAGTGCCCTTAGGGAGGAATTCCAGGATTGTGATCCAGTGACATTTGAAGGAATGGTGATATATTTTCATGCCAGGATGGTGAGTGCCCTGGAGGGGAACTTGCAGGGGGTCGTATTGCCATGTAGCTGCAGCCTCTCCGTCTTCTGTAAGTTTCAGTCAGATTCCACGCCCCCCCCCCTCCCCCCCCACCCTCATTGTCCTAAACTCCATCCAGTACAGACCAAGAGACCTCAACTGCTCCTCATATGACGAGACTTTCATCCCTGGATCATTCTTGTAAACTTCCTCTGGATCCCCTCCAATACTAGAACATTCTTCCTTAGATACAGGGGCCAAAACTGCCCACAATATTCTAAATGCAGTCTGACCAAAGCCTTATACAGACTCAGCAGTACATCCCTGCTCTTGTATTCTAGCCCTATTCAAATGAATGCTAACATTGCATTTACCTACCCAAACACCAACCGAACTTGCATGTTAACGTTAAGAGAATTCTGAATTTGAACTCGCAAGTGACTTTGTATGTCAGATTTCTGAAACCTTTCCCATTTTGTGAAATAGACAATGCCCCTATTCTTCCTACCAAATGGCATAACCTCACACATTCCCAGATTGTATTCCATCTATAACTTCTTTGCCCATTCTCCTAGCCTTTCCAAGTTCTTTAGCAGCCTCCTCCCTTCTTCAACTAACTTTTGTATCATCTGCAAACTCAGCAACAATGCCCTTAATTCCTTCGTCCGGATCGTTAATATGTAACATGAATAGCTGTGGTACTCACATGGACCCCTACATATCTCCACGGAGTAAAGCTCCTCTATGTTGTCATGGGAGTGTTTGATGGGGACAGGGACAGCACGGTGTCAGATATAGAGTAAAGTTTCTCTTTACACTGATTTGTTTTGGTGCCAATTATTCTGTTCACTGTCTCTGCTCTTTCAGGTACGTGAAACGGGCAGAAGCTGCAATCATGATGGCTCAAGTGGGACTGCACGACGAGATTTACGAAGGATTGCTTCGGGCCAAAGTGGAAATGATCATCAGACTCTTCCTGCACGCGGACACTCTGCCGAGGCTCAGGGTTAGCACCGTCGGCCTGAGCTGAAGGGCCTTGCTGCTGTCACAGCATATTGACACAGAAACTGCTCACAGGGACCTGGCTCCTTCATGCTGGGAGGGCCAGCCCCTTCAGCAGAGGAGGGCAGTGGGGGTCTGTGCCCCCACCCGCACAGTGACGGTCAGCACCTACAGTTGAACCATTGAGCCTGCTCCACCATTCACTCCCATCATGCACCACCCTGGGTCTCAACATTTGCTATAGCCAGGGCTAGCACCAAGGTCAGGGGGCCCACTGATGCCCCTATTGTGGGCCTCATGCCCTACAAGATCATTCTGCTCCCTTCCTCCCCCCAGCCCTACGTGCCCTTGCTCAGTGCAGGTTTGTGGCATAACATAATATTAAACATCACCGAATTGTTACAGTGCACAAGGAGGCCCTTCCACCCATCCTTTCTGGACCACTCTCCGAATGAGCAATTCACTAAGTGTCATTCTCCTGCCTTCTTCCTGTCACCCTGCACGTTGCTTCTTTACAAATAGCAGTCTCACTCCCTTCAGAATGTTTCATTTGAAGCTGCCTCCACCACACTTTCAGGCAATGCATCTCAAACCTTAACCACTCACTGGCTGAAAATGTTTTTCCTCATCTCATTTTTGTTTCCTTTACCAATTACTTTCAATCTGTGGCCTCTCGCTCTCAATCCTTTCTTGAGTGGGAACACTTTTTCCCTATTGACTCTGACCAGACCCCTCCTGATTTTGAATTCCTCAATCAAATTTCCTCTCAGCCTTCCCTTCTCCAAGGAAGACAGGCCTAACTTCTCCAATCTATCTTCGTAATTGAATTCCTCATCTATGCAACCTCCCTCTTTAGTATACTTTATTCTCATTTTCTTTATCAATTTCTTGGTCCTCTTTCGTGCAGTTCTAAAACTCTCCCAATCCTTAGGCTTACGGTTTTCATGAAAACTTTATAAGCCTTGTGCTTTGACCTAATGCTTCATTTAACTTCTGTTGTTAATCATGGTTCTCTTGCTTTTCCTTTTGGGTATTTCATATCTAATGTCCCTCATCCCTTGGAGGGATCCACTTGGCAATCCAGTGCATCTGTTGGTCATGGAGATGGAGCACATTTTGTGGTCTAAGGCACCTGAAGGAAACCAGGTCTTGTTAATGACGATGTTTTCTTTCTGGGTAGGTGAATATCATGGACTATGAGAAAGACAGGATCATTATGAGCAGTCGCCATGGCAAACTGGAGCCGGATCTGTTCCACCAAGCACGGATGACTATCATCCTCCCTCTGCTTCACTTCTGGAGAAGGTCAGCTCTCTCACAATAGGAAGAGTCTCACAATGTATTTTGTCCTGGTTTCTTCTCCAAGACATATTGAATGAGAGATGTCGAGCAGTCCGTAGTCACATAAACAGCTTGTGAGGCCTTGGGGTTTTTTTTAAATGTTGGGACAATAGAAGCAGCCTGGACGCCTGTAGCCAGACTTCCAGACCGGGATTTCTTGACTTTTTTTAGACTTAGCTTTAAACAGTTGCTGTTGGAGTCTCAGCAGGGAAGAAGTTGCATTAAATGTCTCCTGGCAGCTACTCTTGAGTTTTCCATTGATATTTTTTCTCTCTCTGCTGCTGGCTTGCATGTGAGACAATCTGTTTCTGAATTTGCCTTTTTGCCAAGGGCCGCATTTGTGGGATGTTGGTAAATGGAACAAGTTAATTAGTAATATTTTACTGTATCATTTGTTTTGTTAAATTTTCCAAACGAGTTGTTATTCCTATTTTTTGTCGTATTTTAACTATAGAATTTTCACAAATTGTTTTGCTTAACGTCGAATAGTTTGACCAATTGCATTGCATCTGAATCACAGTGCATTATATTTGCCTTTAAAATAAGAAACATTTAGGGTCTAGGCTTCCTTCTTAATATATTTTGAGAGGATCTGGTCTGGTCCATAACAACAGTGACACTGGATCCACTGGAGAGTGCCAGTGAGGTGCTGGCTCCTGTGCCAATACCACTGCACTTGGTATTGTCCTTGAGAATGTGGGTTCAAATCCCACCTTAGCAGCTGGTGGAATTCCAACTGAGTGCATGAATCTGGAATCAAAAGTTAATTTCAATGATGGTGACAACGTTGATTGTGGTATTGATTTGTCTTGGTTCCCTAAGCAAAGGAATTGTTTATCCAGCTTGGCCTCTGTGTGACTCCAGACCTACAGCCATATTGTTGGCTCTGAACTTCACTCTGGAAATGGGCCAGTGAGAACATAGTCCAGGGACATCTAGGGATGGGCAACAAACACTGGCCTTGCCCATAACCCATTTGAAAAAAAAACCTCCTTGGAGTTGGCATTTTGGACAGTTCTCAGCACAGGCCTTCATTCTGTAGTTCATTTGAAACTGCAACACAAATACCAATGTTAGCCGCAAACCACCTCCAAGCGAGAGAGACAGTTTACTTCAGGGGTGCATGTTGGTGTTGAAACCACTGAAAGAATTCCACCGAGGCCAGTATTGCATCACTAAGTCACTTTTTGTTTACACAGTACACGGACTCTGACTGATGTGATTCTATGACCAAATAGCTCAGAGCCAGTCCCTACAAAGAGGAGACTCTCTGAGACTCCAGTCAGCCAGGGCTCTCTGTTTGGACCAGATTAACAATGTCCATGTGGGATGTCATACTCAATGAGTCGCTGAGCAATCTGTTCCAAGCCAATAAAGCAAACCGCTTGTAAGGTCTTGGGGTACTTTTAAAAGTTGGAACAAGAGAGGTCGCATGAAAGGCTGTGGGGACAAGCTCCCACAGAGCCAGGATTTTCATTTAATTTTCAGCAATTGCTGGGGTCTTGAAGCGGGGTGTGGAAGCTCTTATTCCTCTCTCTGTTGCAGCTTGAACGTATAACCTTCGGGGCTCTTTGGAAGTGCTGAGCCATGCCTGATGATTCTTGATTTTTGAAAATATCTGGTACTTGCAAAGGGTATGTGAGAGGGAAAGTGATAGACCTCTGAACGTTTTCATCAGAGTTGAGCATGTTGATCTCTCGCTTTCTCTGTCCTTGTCACAGATACTGTGTTGCGAATTCTTTAAGGATACTTGGGAAACCTAGGCCTTCATGGAAGAAGGAGCATTCACCTTCAAATTATCTCTATCCATCTCTTCAATATATGACCAGTGCCTTGGTGCCTCAGTATACTGCAGGTGAGCATCACCCAGGGAATGAACGGCAAAGATTAAACCATTTGAACTGAATCATTGAAATAATTTTTCACCTCAGTCAATCTATTTTCCATTTCTGACTCAGTGGCTGAAAACTGTATCAGTCCACCTTCCATTCTACATCACCTCATCCTGTACCTCTTCCACACCTCTCTGACATGGACCTGGGCCAGGAGGTTCTGTGTTGTTTGTTGACTGTAAACATTTGATACAAAGCCTTTGACTGGTACCATTCCATTGTCAGTCAAAGGGTCAAAGAAAATAGTAATGTGGAGATCGAAAAGTCTTAGACTGACACTCCTCTCTGAGTGTTGAGATTGGTTGGCTTGCCGAGGTGGTTTGTTGTTTTGCAGACAATTTGTTACCATGCTTGGTAACATCCTCAGTGCAGCCTCCGATGAAGTGTTGGTGTGTTTTCCTGCCTGGTTTCCGCTGAGATGGATTGCCTCACTTCCGGTTTTCCTTGGTAGTGGAATGTATATGGGGTCGAGTTCAATGTTTTTATTAGTAGCATGCTTCTTGGAGAGCCATGCTTCCAGGAATTCTCGTGCCTGTCTCTGCCTAGCCTGTCCCTGGATCTTGGTGTTGTTTGAGGAACTTGGTGTTGTCTCAGTCGAAGTCATGGTTCTCCTTGTCCATGTGGATTGAGATGAGTTAGTATTGATAGTGTCTTTTTGTAGCCAGTTGGTGTTCATGTACTCTTGTTGTTAATTTCCTTCCTGTTTGTCCAATGCAGTGTTTCTCGCAGTCTCTGCAGGGGATCTTGCAGATGACATTGGTCCTGTCCATGTTGGGGAGTGAGTCTTTAGTTCGGGTGAGCAGTTGTTGTAGGATTGATGTGGGCTTGTATGCCACTCTGATGCCCAATGGTTGTAGGAGTCTTGTGGTGAGTTCCGACATGCTCTTGATGTAGAGTAGTGTGATGAGTATGTAGGGTAGTGTGATGACTGTGCCGGGACATAGAATCTTTGTGATGCTGTTCGTGCAGACAGTAGATCTGTAGCTCAGATTGTGGGTGTTGAGGTTGGTTGGCTCTCCAATTGTTGTTTAGCAATCTCTGAGTGCCTGATGGGGACAGTGTGGAGAGAGCTTTAGTCTGTATTGAACCCTATGCTGTCCCTGCCCTGGGAGTGTTTGATGGGGACAGTGTGGAGAGAGCTTTAGTCTTTATTGAACCCCATGCTTTACATGACCTGGGAATGTTTGATCGGGACAGTTTATTTTAAGTTTCACTCTGTATGCTTTCCAACTTCTTTAAAAATCTGACCTTTCATCAGAACCGGAAAAGGTTATCGACATGACAGATTTGAAGCAGGTAGCAACTCAAGAATGAAGCAGCAAAAGGAGAGAAATCCAATAAACGTCACTGGAGAAAAAGTGCTATGGAAACTAATGGGGCATTTTCAGGATAGCACTTTTAACTAGTGGAGTGCCACAGGTCTCAGTGCTGAGGCCACAGTTAGTCACAATATACTGTGACGTGGATGAGGGAAGTGAAATGTACTATCGTCAAGCTTGCAGATGTCACAAAAATAGGTGGGAAAACAAGTAGAGAAGATATGACAAGTGGAGATGAGATAAAGAAGGATATTGACAGGCTAAGGAACTGGGCTAAAATTCGGCAAATGAAATATTATATGGGAAAATGTGAGTTATGCACTTTGGCAAGAAGAGTAGAATTGGTTTCAGAAGTGATCAGAAGTAATCTGAAGTTAACTTGGCTAATGCTGGGTATGGAGAGACTATCCTATGAGGAGAAGTTGAGTAGGTTTGGTTTGTACACGGTGGAGCTTAGAAGAATGAGAGGAAGCCTTATTTAAATATTCAAGATTTTTATGGGATTTGACAAAGGGATGTTGTTTTCCCTTGTGGGTCAGTCTAGGACCCGAGAGCATCATCTCAGAATAAGAGATCATCCATCGAGAGTAGAGATGAGAAGGAAGTGATCAGATGGTAGGGAAGTTCTAAAATTCCTTACAGTAGAGGGCTGTCAAGGCTAAGTCATAAAGTACATTCAATGCTGAGACAGACAGATCTTTAATCAGGAAGGAATCAAGGGTTCTGGGTAAAAAGGCAGGTAAGTGGAGTTGAGGATGATCAGATCAGACAACTCCACTCCTAGGTCTTATGCTCATAATAAATAGGAGCAGGAGTAGACCAATCAGCCGATTGAGTACAGTCATTCAGTACGGTCCTGACTGATCTGGAGTCCTAACTCCACTTTCCTGCTCCCTCACCACATCCTTTGGTTTTGTGAGAGAGCAATGTTCTGACACCCTCAGCCTTCAATAGATTCAACAATGGGGCACCTCTGAGTGATTCTCAACATTCTGAGTGAAGAGGGCTTTCCTCGTCTGTGCTTCCTAAAAGTGATCATCCCCCTCTCCCCTTGTTTTGGAGCCCCCTTATCAATGAAAACAGCCTTCGTGTCTACCCTCTGTTTCAGAGCCTTGTAGGTTTCAGGACAGACCCTCAAACATAGTGAGTATTCACTGCCATACCTCCGCTACACATTCTCTCTTCCCAGGCCAGAACCAACAGAGCACTCCAGATGTGCTCTCGCAAAAAAGCTGTTACAACAGTAGTGGGTACACCCTTTACTTCTGTACTCTGCTACCCTTGCAATAACAGCCGCTGTGCCATCATGCTCGCTGCATCTATATGCCACGTTCTCACAAGTCTCAAAGGGGAGGCAGAGCTGGTACTGAATAAAGGACAAAACCGATGATGCTGCACTACAAAAGGAGATGGGAATGGCAGAAATAAAGAAATGTAAGATGTGCGCAGAAATATCATAAACGGTCCAGCAGAACTGTCAGCAACTGCCATCTTTTGCAAAGAATTGGGACAAGGATTCTGATCTGAAGTGTTTGAACTGGAGTTTGAGTTTAAAAAGACTGAAGTGTCTCATAGATGTGGGTTTACCACCAGAAGGACATTTTGTTTGATGTGGCAATGCTTGTTATCTTGTCATGTCTTGTTATCCATATGTTATGGCACAGGAGACTATTGGATGTCATGGTATTGAAGAATCTAACAGACATATGTTACAAATAGTGAGTTATATAATAACATTGCATTCCTTAGACACATCAGTGTCTGGGCTAACATGGAGCATTGCATAAAGTAGTATGCTTCCAATACAGCATCATGCTGCGAGCAACCCTTGATAAGATGGAGTCAGAGAGCTTTCTATCTTCAAGTTGCATGCTGCAAACCAGGGATGATGTCATGAGCGTGTCTCCTAAAGATATGCTGACTCCGAGAAAGAGCAACAATAACATTCTTCAGTAGTCACTGGAATATCATGGCAGGCCGAAGACAAGAATGAAGTATGAGCAAGATGGAGAAGGATGTTGGAAGACAAAGACAAGTTCAGGGTGCTGCTTTAGGAGCTGAATGGAGGAGTTCTGCATGGCCACCCCAATCAACATTGCCTCTCCCTCCAGTGTTAGAAGACATGAACACTGAGGGTCTGCAATCAATAGTAAACTGCATTCTCACTTGAGCCTTGAGCAGCACAGAGAGATGGGCTGAAAGGATAGTTACTGCATCTCCCCAGACAGTGAATGGCAGGAGAAAGGAATGATGGAATGGATCAGGATGTCGTGGAGGGAGCATTCCCATTGGAATGTTGGGAAGAGGCAGAGCAAGGGAGTATGTATTCGGTGGTGACATTATGATGGAGCTGGTGGCAAAGGTGAAGGAAGAATCTTTTAGAGTCATAGAGTCACACAGCATTGAGACAGATCCTTCGATCTAGATAGTCCATAATTACAAATTAATCTAGTCCCACCTGCCTATGCATGGCTCATATCCCTCCAAACATTTCTTTTACATGTACTTATCTAAATGTTTTCTTAAACGTTGTAATTGTACCCAATTCCACCACTTCCTCTGAAAGTTCATTCCACACAAAAAACTACCCTTTGTGTAAAAAAAAATTACCCCATCTCCTTTTTTAAATCTCTCTCTTCTCACTTTAAAAATATGCTGCTAGTCTTGAAATCCCCCACCCTGGGGAAAAGACACCTGCCATTCATCTTATCTATGCCCCTCATGATTTTACAAACCTCTATCTGGTCACTCCTCAACCTGCTATGCTCCAGTGAATAAAGTCCCAGCCTATCCAACCTCTCCTTATAACTCAAACCCTACATTCCTGGCAACATCCTGGTAAATTTCTTCTGACCTTGTCCAGTTTAATAATATCCTTCCTATAACTGAGCAACCAGAGCTGGACACAGTTCTCCAGAAGGGGCCTCACCGACATCCTGTACAATTTCAACATGAAGTCCCAACTCCTATTCTCAAAGGGCTGAGCAATGAAGGCAAGCATGCTAAACACCTTAACCACTCTGTCTATATTGGATGTGAACTTCAAAGACTTATGTACCTGGAGGCTGGGAGCACAGGACTCATGATTGGTTTCCCTTGTCCCCAGTGGGAGTGGGAGGGAAGGAGATGGTGTTGAGGGAGGTATACTCTGAGGTGGACGTACTATTGTCTGGGCCTTGAGCAGGTGGCAATATCATGTATGTGCAGACTGACAGAGTCAGCATTCGTCCACGATTCCTAGTTTAGTGTGAATTGTCCTATTGTGAGATGATACTAGCAACTGTGCTATCATTTTGTGTCACTGTTGGCTCATCTGTCTTCCAGAGGAGTTCCCGACCCTCCGGTTCACACTGGCAAAAGGGATCCAGTTACTGATGCCTCAGGAGAAGGACAATGCCAATGCTGCAGGTGAGACTCAATCCTGAGCTGGCCCTGATTTGGAATCCTGCTCAATTTGTCCTTTTATAGAGGCAGGGTTCCCAGCTTGGAATAAGAACAGAAAGGTTCAGCACATCAGACACTGTCTGGGGTGAGAGGATCTGAATTAATGTTTTGTGTGGAATATGACTCTGTTTGAGAACTTCAAAGGACTGTGCCTTGGAATTCTGTGGAAATAACAGACATCTGCCCTTCCAGCATCCCTGGTTTTGGATAGATATTTTCTGAACCTGTTCAGTGGTGTCATTACACACTTCTGGAGCAGATGGGACTTGAACCCAGGCCCCCTAGCTCAGAGGTAGCTAAACTGCCATTGTGCCACAAGGGTCCCCCTGATCTTGGTTTATTATTTTCTGATTAACCTGTCAGAGTTGTTGTAACACACTTCTGGAGCAGGTGGGACTTGAACACTGGGCTCCTGGTCCAGGGGTACTTGGTCTTGAATACCACTGCCGATTCAATCGGGTTCAGCAGTCAGCAGCTACCATTTATAAATCCATACTGATTCTCTCCAATCCCTTTCTAAATCCAATCATTCTCTCTGATCGAATGTTTTCAAGGTGTTACTTAATGATGGACTCTGTAATTGCTGAGCAACAAATGTTGGATTTACCAGTTTACCTGTTTCACATTTTGTAATTAGCAGAGACACCGGTCTATATTTGAAACCTGAAAGGTCATATTTAGTTTGGTTTTCTCATTGTGTGTTTCTGTCAGCTTGTCTGTCTTTTGCTGTTTCTGTAAGGGTCTGTGTTTCTGTCAGTGTCTGCATGTGTGTGCTTCAGTCGGTCTCTTTGTATTTCTGTCAAGGTCGCTCGCTGTCTCTCTCTCTCTCTCTCTCTCTCTCACACGCGTGCGCCCTCTCTCTCCTTCTTTCTCTGTTTCTGTCAGGGCCTCTTTCTTTCTCTCTTTTGCGGCTGTGTTTCCTGTTGGTTTTTCAGATTTTTTCATGCCTATCTCCTCTTTACCACCCTTATGAGACAATTCCCCAATCCCAGAGATCTCTGTATGTTTCTGATGGCCCTGCCCCCCCCTCACTGTGTGTGTGTGCGTGTTACTGTTGGATGTTTATGTGGACAATCCATACTGCTCCATTGGCTCCTGTGGACTCGAACATTGACAGCGTATACCATCAGAGACAGAAGTTCAGCATGGAAGAATACCAATGCAATTACCCCTGGTATCACGAGACACCATGTTGCAGGCCAGAGGGAGCTTCTGTCCCTGGCAGAAATCAGTGAGAGATGTCATTGACCACAGACAGAGCTCAGCTGTATGGCTGCCTTGCCTCACCTTCACCTCACTGAAAGTTGTGATCATCCTTCCAACGTGTTGTTCAGCTTCGTAACTCTCTCCTTTTATCTCTCTCTGTAGAACAAGAGAAGGATGCTGTCCGGGAATCTCAGATCTCTCAAAGTGAGTCAGGAGTGCACAGAGCTGCAGAGGTGCTGTGGGACGTGAGCAGAGCCCCTGAGCTCAGCTTCACTGACATCGGGATGGTGTCAGGTGTTGGAGGGGCAGGGGTTTGGGTCTTCCAGTTTCCTCCCATAGTCCAAAGATATGCAGGCTAAATGGATTGGCCATCTAAATTGCCCATAATTTTCAGGAATGTGTAAATTATGGGGATGGGTCTGGGTGGGATGCTCTGAGAGTCAGTGTGGACTTGTTAGGCCAAATGGCCTGTTCCCACACTGTAGGGATTCTATAAAACCACACCGTATCACCATCACCACCCCCACCCCCCCTCCCAAACAACTGTTCTGATCAGGATCATATGTAATACCTTAATCTTCTAACCTTGAGGACACACAGTCATACTTCTCAAAATGTTAACCCTTTTATCATGTAATCCATTCTGGGGAATCTACATTGTCTGCCCATTAATGCCAATATATTTTTCCAACCTACTAACAGAAGTGTTACTTAAAGCTATTTTGTTTAGTGTTTTTTTTCCTAAAGCTGCTACAATGATGATCTGTTGCTCTCTCCATGCCCAACGGAATCCAGAAGGGAAGAATCCAATGAATAGCAGAGTCTCCATCTCAAGTCAGGGCCAAGCGTCAGTGTAAGTGACTATTTTGATATCGTGTTTGACAGATTAGTGTGAAGCAGAATATAACACTGCAAAACTGAACTGTTATATTTCCAAGAATTCCCTCATTTCTTTTCCCATATTTATCCATATCCTTCCCTGACCTAATACACTCCATTTGCCATCTATTCTCCTTTCTCTTTTACCCTGCACCTTAACAGAAAACTTCTTCCTTTCTTCCTGATCGTCTCTACTAGATTCCATGATGGTTCAGGCTCCCAGACATCAGGGGCAGCATGGTGGGTCAGTGCTTAGTGCTGTTATCTCAGCACTAGGGACCCAAGTGTGATTCCACCTCGGGTGACTGTCTATGGGGAATCTGTATGTTCTCCCTGTGTATGTGCATTTTCCGCTGGGTGCTCTGGTTTCCTCCCACAGATCAAAGATGTACGGGTGAGGTGGATTAGCCATGGGGAATTACAGGGGTAAGCAGTGAGTCTCTGTGGGATGATCTTCAGAAGGCTGGTGTGGACTCAATGGGACTGTAGGGATTCAATAATCTTTAGTCCTATCAGCAGGCTTAAATGTTGGTCCAGGCTGTTTTAAGCATATAGTCTTTGTTCTTTGTGCCGCCAGTCCTAGATCTAGTACTGGTCATGCATCAGCCATAGTTTGCTTACATTTTAATTTGAACGCTATACCTATGATACTGCCCCATGGGTGCCACTTTGACTTGCCAGTGGTATTGTGATAGTGGCTACATTTGAAACAGAATATAGTCGTGTCTGTTGTCTTTTCTTTTAGCAGCAGGCCCAAAATGTCATCTATGCTGTCACCTAGTCGCACTTCGTATCTGTCGGTGCAGTAGTACTACATCTCTGATCCACCGTGATGAACATGAAGTAACATGCAACTAATCTTTCTAGTGTTTCTATTGAGTTTATGAATGGATTACGGAGCTTTACAATCAAATACCAGTCACACTCAACTGTCCTCGTTGCTTGCTGATGCTTCACAATTGCACCCAAGCTCCTGCTGAGATTCTCATGTGGATAATGAATGGACCAGGGGAGCTGCAGTCACAATACAACATGTACACCTTTTCACCAAGGACGTGGTCACTACCCAGGCAATGAGCAGCGTATTTCACAGCAGGAGCTGCCAATAATCAGGATAACAAGAGTTTGTGACCATTCTGCAGAAGTCCAAAGGGGCATGTATAATGCCTGGGCTTGATTATGTGCAAAATACTCAAATCATGCAGAGGTCCAAAGAGAGCCAGCAATCGAGACCACAAATCACAACATTAGCTAATAAAGAAATGTAAGGTACAGACAGAGCGTTGGTGTTTGTTTACAGAAGTTAGAATTATAAAGCAGAGAAATTACAGTAAACCTTAAGGTGATACTACAGAATTGATAGGTTGTACCTATCAGGAATGAAGGGCCGCATGGTGGCACAGTGGTTAGCACTGCTGTCTCACAGCACCAGGGACCCGGGTTCAATTCCATCCTTGGGCGACTGTCTGTGAGGAGTTTGCACATTCTCCCCATGTCTGCGCAGGTTTCCTCCGGGTGCTCTGGTTTCTTCCCACAGTCCAAAGATGTGCAGGCTAGGTGGATTGGTGATGCTAAATTGCCCATAGTGTACAGGGAAGTGTAGATTAGGTGGGTTATAGGGGGATGGGTGTAGGTGGAATGCTCTGAGGTTCGGTGTGGGCTTGTTGGGCCGAAGGGCCTGTTTTCACACTGTAGGGATTCTATTCTATATAATGTATAAAATCTTGTGGGTTTGCATACACATCTTTTAAGCTAACAGAGTGAATAGGCTGATGGGAACATACTTGGGATCTCTGGCTCTATCTGTGGCTTGGTGAGCAGGCAAATGTTAAACCTTTGGTTAGACCATTGCTGGAATCAAGACCTTTCTGAGGGTGCAAAGAATATTCATCAGCATGGTTGCAGGGGCGAGCAACTTCAGTTCTGAAGATAAGTTAGGACTGTTCCCCTTGTAGGAATAAAAAACTGAGCAGATATCTGAAAGAGCAATTCAAAATAAGCATGGAGTAAATAAGGAGAAAGTTGTGGAGGACAGATTATTGAACATGTTCAAAGAGGGGGGAGGTATAAAGGGGCAGCTCAGTGGTCAGCACTGCTGCTGCACAGTATCAGGGACACAGGTTCAATTCCAGTTTTGGCAACTGGTACATGGACTTTGCACATTCTCCCCATGTCTGTTTGGGTTTCCTCTGGGTGTCCCAGTTTCCTCCCACAAAGATGTGCTGAGTAGGTGGATTGGCTATGCTAAAATTGCCCATAGTGTCTGGGGCTGTGTAGGTCATGTGGATTCACTGTGGGAAATGTAGGACTACAGGGGTGAAGTGGGGTGGGAGGGGTGTGGTGAGTCTGGGCAGGATGCTCTTCAGAGAGTCAATGTGGACTTGCTGAATCGAATGGCCTGTTTCCACTCTTTAGGGATTTAAAATGTTCAACACTCATGAAAAGATCGATAGCAAAAGGCTACTGATTGAATGTAATTGGTAAAAGAAGCAAAAGTGAGATGGAGAAAAACATTTTCAACCCGTGAGTGGTTGAGGTGTGGAGTGTACTGACTGAGAATGTGGTGGAGGCAGCTTCAACTGAAACATTCCGAAGGGAATGAGGCTGTTATTTGAAAAGGAACAATGTGCAGGGTGACGGGGAGAAGGCAGGAGAATGACACTGAGTGAATTGCTCATTCAGAGAGCCGGTCCAGACAAAATAGGCAGAATGCCACTACACTCTTGCATCTGAGTGCTGGTCCAAATTGTGCAAGGTTTAGTTACAATAAATAGAGAAACATCCCAAGACTGAAGGGTCTCTAACCAAGGTTTTGGAGTAGATTTGTAGTTCAGGTTGTGGGTGTTGAGGTTGTTGTTTGGCTCGCCGAGCCGGCCTCTTGTTTTGCAGACGTTCCGTCACCATGCTCAGTAACATCCTTAGTGCAGCCTCCGATGAAGAGTCAGTGTGTTTTCCCGCCTGGTTTTTAAACTCTGGAGTCCGTTGAGATGGGTTGCCTCACCTGTGGGTTTCCTTCATAGTGGAATGTATATGGGGTTGAGATCGATGTGTTTGTTAATGGCATGCTCCATGGAGTGCCATGCTTCTAGGAATTCACATGCCTATCTCTGCCTAGCCTGTCCCAGGATCTTGGTGTTGTCCCAGTCGAAGTGGTGCCTTCTTGAAGCACTGCAGTCCAGGTGCTGTAGGTAGATCCACAATGCCATTAGATTAGGATTTTCACCCAGAACTGTAAAAGAGCAGTAATATATATTGCCAACTCAGAATAGTGTATGTGGCTCAGACAGCAAGTGCAGAGTCTGGTGTTCCATTGTATCTGCTGCCCCCCCACCCCCGCCACCTCTAGGAGTTAAAAGGTCACCGCTCTTTGAAGGTGCTACTGAAACAATTGCTGCAGTGTAGTCGTAGATGTTACATGTGCTATTGCTCATGCATCAGAAGCAGAGGGAGTGCCAACTAAGTGGGCTGATTTGTCCTCGAGCTGCACTCAGCCAAGCAAGTGTAAAATATTCCATCCCACTGCTGATGTGTGTCTTCAGAATGGAAAAGAAACACTAGACCACAAAGATAACTGTATTTTATGACAGGTATTCCAGAGTTGGAAAGGACTGCTTAATTGTGTGGTGAAAGAGATTCAAAATGATAACCTTCAAAACAGGAATCCGATAAATACTGGAAGAAGCAATATGCAGGTTTCTGGAGATCTGGAAAGGAAGAGACGAACTTGGTTGAGGGAGCTGCCATAGACTCAATGGGCTGAGTGGCTGCTTCTTCTGTAGTTAGGAAAGCACGAGACAATTTAACATTTAAATAGATTACACAAAAGTTTGATCATGAAGATTACCATCAGACTTTTATACCATTAACAAATTGCACAGCTGATAATTAAACTAGACTCAAAAGAAACACGGGCGAGGTCCCGGCGGACTGGAGAATTGCTAATGTTGCCCCCTTGTTTAAAAAGGGTAGTGCAGGGATAATCCAGGTAATTATCAACCGGTAAGCCTAACGTCAGTGGTAGGGAAGCCGCTGGAAAAGATACTGAGAGATAGGATCTATTCCCATTTGGAAGAAAATGGGCTTATCAGTGATAGACAACATGGTTTTGTGCAGGCATGTTTATGTCTTACCAACTTAATAGAATTGAGAATGTGACAAAGTTGATTGATGAGGGGAAGGCTGTAGATGTCATATACATGGACTTCAGTAAGGCGTTTGATAAAGTTCCCCATGGCAGGCTGATGGAAAAAGTGAAGTTGCATGGGGTCCAGGGTGTGCTAGCTAGATGGATAAAATACTGGCTAGGCAACAGGAGACAGAGAGTAGTAGTGGAAGGGGATTTCTCAAATTGGAGACCTGTGACCAGTGGTGTTCCACAGGGATCTGTGCTAGGACCACTGTTGTTTGTAATATGTGTGAATGATTTGGAGGACGGTATAGGTGGTCTGATTGGCAAGTTTTCAGATGACACGAAGATTGGTGGAGTAACAGATAGTGAAGGGGACTGTCAGAGATTACAGCAGAATACAGATAGATTGGAGAGTGGAGCAGATAAATGGCAGATGGAGTTCAATCCAGGCAAATGAAAGGTGATGCATTTTGGAAGATCTAATTCAAGAGTGAACTATACAATAAATGGAAAAGTCCTGGGTAAAATTGATGTACAGAGAGATCGGGGTGTTCAGGTCCATTGTGTCCTGAAGGTGGCAATGCAGGTCAATAGAGTGGTCAAGAAGGCATACAGCATGCTTTCCTTCATCGGATGGGGTATTGAGTACAAGAGTTGGCAGGTCATGTTGCAGTTGTGTAAGACTTTGGTTCAGCCACGTTTAGAGTACTGCGTACAGTTCTGGTCACATTACCAAAAGGATGTGGATGCTTTGGTGAGGGTGCAGATGAGGTTCACCAGGATGTTGCCTGGTATGGAGGGTGCTAGCTATGAAGAAAGGTTGAGTACATTTAGAACATTACAACACAGTACAGGCCCTTCGGCCCTCGATGTTGTGCTGATCTGTCATACCGATCTCAAGCCCATCTAACCTACACTATTCCATGTACGTCCATATGCTTATCCAATGACGACTTAAATGTACCTAAAGTTGGTGAATCTACTACCGTTGCAGGCAAAGCTTTCCATTCCCTTACTACTCTGAGTAAAGAAACTACCTCTGACATCTGTCCCATATCTTTCACCCCTCAATTTAAAGCTATTCCTCCTCGTGCTCGCCGTCACCATCCCAGGAAAAAGGCTCTCCCTATCCACCCTATCTAACCCTCTGATTATTTTATATGTTTCAATTAAGTCACCTTTCAACCTTCTTCTCTCTAACGAAAACAGCCTCAAGTCCCTCAGCCTTTCCTCATAAGACCTTCCCTCCATACCAGGCAACATACTAATAAATCTCCTCTGCACCCTTTCCAAAGCTTCCACATCCTTCTTATAATGCGATGACCAGAACTGTATGCAATACTCCAAGTGCGGCCGCACCAGAGTTTTGTACAGCTGCAGCATAACCTCTTGGTTCCGGAACTCGATCTCTCTGCTCATCTACACTGCTAAGAATCTTACCATTAGCCCTGTACTTTTCCTTCTGGTTACTCCTACCAAAGTGCATCACCTCACACTTGTCTGCATTAAACTCCATTTGCCACCTCTCAGCCCAGCTCTGCAGCTTATCTATGTCTCTCTGCAACCTACAGCATCCTTCGTCACTATCCACAACTCCACCGACCTTAGTGTCATCTGCAAATTTATTAACCCATCCTTCTACGCCCTTATCCAGGTCATTTATAAAAATGACAAACAGCAGTGGACCCAACACCGACCCTTGCGGTACACCACTAGTAACTGGTCTCCAGGATGAACATTTCCCATCAACTACCACCCTCTGTCTTCTTTCAGCAAGCCAATTTCCGATCCAAACTGCTATATCTCCCACAATTCCATTCCTTCGCATTTTGTACAATAGCCTACTGTGTGGAACCTTATCAAACGCCTTGCTGAGTAGATTATGATTATTTTCATTAGAAAGACAGAGATTGAGGGGGGATGTGATTGAGGTCTACAAAAATAATGAGAGTTATAGACAGGATGGATAGCAAGAAGGTTTTTCCAGAGTGGGGGACTCAATTACTCGGGGTCATGAGTTCCAAGAGAGAGAAGGAAAGTCTATGGGAGATATGCATGGAAAGTTCTTTAAGCAGAGGGTGATGGGTGCCTGGAATGCATTGCCAGCGGAGGTGATAGATGCAGACATAATGGTGTCTTTTAAGATATATCAGGACAGGTAAATGGATGGGAAGGGAGCAAGGGGTACAGACCCTTAGAAAATAGATGACATGTTTAGACAGAGGATCTCGATTGGTGCAGCTTGGAGAGCCAAAGGGCCTGTTCTTGTGCTGTAATTTTCTTTGTTCTCTGAAACAAAACAAAGTCAAATACACTCAGGTTGCTGGTTTCATTTGACACTCCATATGTCTGAGAATCCTTTAGGGACTTTTTCATCACAGGCAGCATTGTGAAAAAGGACACTGTCAAGAAATGAGTGCAACCTGCTTTTTGTGAGAAACACTTTATACGATAGAAATTTCTCAATGCAAAGGGAGGGGAAAGGAGGATTACTGGCACCCATCCTACCTGTTCAGAAATAAACTGGACCCATGGAAGGTTAGAGCATTATTCAGGCCCACAAGGGATTACATTAGAGTACAAGAAGCAACTTCAAGTAACAGCCAGCTTGTGTTTGACAGGACATGATAGGTGTCAGTTCATTCAGCTTTACAAACTAACTTGTATTCTGTAAAATCAAAATGACCTCCTGTCAGACAAGGAATAATCAGCTAGAGACATGAAACTCTGCTCAGAACTGAGAGATTGTGTTCAAAGAACCAGACGACCAGGATCAATGAGTGGTGAAAATAGCCTCTTTATTGTACGTTCATTGCAACACAATGCAAAGCGAAATGGAATCCCAAAAACATTGCTTAAAAGCAGCCGTTTTTATATAGATTTCAAGCATATGTTAACATTGTAACACTTGAGTGTTAAGGCAGTAGATACTGTACAAAAGCTGTTTTGCAGGAAATCGGAGATGGTTCAAATGTGCTAAATGTTAGTGGTTGTTGTTGAGGTTAATGGTTATTTTAACAAGATTAGAGTGTTTGTCTAGTTTGTCCTTGCATAATTCAAAAGGTGTACGTCTTGCTATTTTCAAGGTTAGAATTTTAAAGTTAGAAAAAGGCAACTTGTGTTTTTTAAAAAAGTCTAAATTCCCAACAGTTTTGACTGTGGTTTTTATTTACTATCGCTTGTTTAGTTAGTTTCTTGGTTGCGTCCATCTATAGGTTCTTTTTACTATCATTCCTTCATTAATTCGGTTTCGTGGTCACACCTGTCGTATGTGCTGTCCATTTCATTCATTCAAGGTTGTGCGGATCTGGACATACCGCTGTGAGTTTTGTTAGTAGGTTAAAGGTTGCTCTCACACTGCATAGCGTATGTTAGTTTTATTAGTGGGGTGAGGTTTTATATACATGTTGAATAAAAACTTGGGACAAGTACCTGGTTACATAATACACAGGAAAAGGCTGCAGGGAAGTAACATTTTACTTGAAAGGAAAAGGGCTAATTCAATTATCAGAGACAGCAAGATGCAGAGCCAAATGAACACAGCAGACCAAGCAGTGTCGAGTGGAGCAGGAAAGCTGATCTTTTGGCCTAAACCCTTCTTCAGAAATCTAAGGTCTAGGCCCGAAACGTCAGCTTTCCTGCTCCTCTGATGCTGCTTGGCTTGCTGTGTTGATCTAGCTCTACACCTTGTCTTAGATTCTCCAGCATCTGCAGTTCCTACTATCTCTAATCCAATTATCTCCTTTGATACTTGGAGCTATTCTAGCTGGAGAGAGAAGATAAACAGCACCTACTTAGCACCTATTCACAGTTGGATGTTAACATCAAACAACGCTATTTTTGGTGTGGGGGTGCAAAACAGCTTCATCCTGTAGTAAGATAACAAAGTGTGGAGCTGGATGAACACAGCAGGCCAAGCAGCATCTCAGGAGCACAAAAGCTGACGTTTTGGGCTTAGACCCTTCATCAGAGGGGGGATGGGGAGAGGAAACTGGAATAAATAGGGAGAGAGGGGGAGGCGGACCGAAGATGGAGAGAAAAGAGGATAGGTAGAGAGGAGAGTATAGGTGAGGAGGTAGGGAGGGGAGAGGTCAGTCCAGGGAAGACGGACAGGTCGAGGAGGCGGGATGATGTGGTAGGTAGGAAATGGAGGTGCGGCTTGAGGTGGGAGGAAGGGATGGGTGAGAGGAAGAACAGATTAGGGAAGCGGAGACAGGCTGGGCTGGTTTTGGGATGCAGTGGGGGGAGGGGATGAGCTGGGCTGGTTTTGGGATGCAGTGATGGAAGGGGAGATTTTGAAGCTTGTGAAGTCCACATTGATACCATTGGGCTGCAGGGTTCCCAAGCGGAATATGAGTTGCTGTTCTTGCAACCTTCTGGTGGCATCATTGTGGCACTGCAGGAGGCCCATTATGGACATGTCGTCTGAGGAATGGGAGGGGGAGTTAAAATGGTTCGCGACTGGGAGGTGCAGTTGTTTTGTTGCGAACCGAGCGGAGGTGTTCTGCAAAGCGGTCCCCAAGCCTCCGCTTGGTTTCCCCAATGTAGAGGTAGCCACACTGGGTACAATGGATACAATATACCACATTGGCAGACGTGCAGGTGAACATCTGCTTGACATGGAAGGTCATCTTGGGGCCTGGGATGGGGGTGAGGGAGGTGGTGTGGGGGAAAGTGTAGCACTTCTTGCGGTTGCAGGGGAAGGTGCCAGGTGTGGTGGGGTTGGAGGCGAGTGTGGAGCGGACAAGGGAGTTGCGGAGAGAGTGGTCTCTCCGGAAGGCAGACAAGGGTGGGGATGGAAAAATAGCTTGGGTGGTGGGGTCGGATTGTAGATGGCGGAAGTGTTGGAGGATGATGCGTTGTATCCGGAGATTGGTGGGGTGGTATGTGAGAACGAGGGGGATCCTCTGGGGGCGGTTGTGACGGGGGCGGGGTGTGAGGGATGTGTTGCAGGAAATGCGGGAGACGCCGTCAAGGGTGTTCTCGACCACTGCAGGGGGAAATTTGCGGTCCTTGAAGAACGTGGGCATCTGGGATGTGCGGGAGTGGAATGCCTCATCCTGGGAGCAGATGCGGCGGAGGTGGAGGAATTGGGAATAGGGGATTGAATTTTTGCAGGAGGGTGGGTGGGAGGAGGTGTATTCTAGGTAGCTGTGGGAGTCAGTGGGCTTGAAATGGACATCAGTTTCGAGCTGGTTACCTGAGATGGAGACTGAGAGGTGCAGGAAGGTGAGGGATGTATTGGAGATGGCCTAGGTGAGCTTGAGGTTGGGGTGGAAGGTGTTGGTGAAGTGGATGAACTGTTCGAGCTCCTTTGGGGAGCAAGAGGCAGCGCCGATACAGTCATCAATGTAACGGAGGAAGAGGTGGGGTTTGGGGCCTGTGTAGGTACGGAAGAGGGACTGTTCCACGTAACCTATAAAGTGGCAGGCATAGCTTGGGCCCACGCGAGTATCCATGGCCACCTGTAGTATCTGCTCAGTTCTGTTAGTTGTTGCATTTGACTGCACCTTTGAATGGAATGTGGGTCTTGTTAAACAGGGTTGTTTACATAGCAATTTACGAATGACTGCACTTTCAAGTGGGGTGTAATGCAAATTGAAGTGGCTGTAACCTGATACAACCGGGCAGCACAGTGGCTTAGTGGTTAGCACTGCACCCTCACATCAACAGGGATCCGGGTTCAATTCCAGCCACGGGCAACTGTCTGTGTAGAGTTTGCACATTCTCCCCATGCCTGCGTGGGTTTCCTCCAGGTGCCCTGGTTTCCTCCCACAGTCCAAAGATGTGCAGGCTAGGTAGATTGGCCATGCTAAATTGCCCAGTGTTCAGGGATGTGTAGATTAGGAGGGTTTATGGGGGGGAGGGGGACAGGTCTGGGTGGGATGCTCCATGCTCCAAAGGGACCTGTTGGGCTGAAGGGCCTGTTTCCACACTGTAGGGAATCTAATCTAATCTAGAAGCAAGCCCCTGAATTAGTTTGAATGGAGAAGGAAGGTAGGCTGGTACATGGAAATCTGCAGTTACTATTATAACCATTGATTAATAGATATGATTTACTGAGTTATATTAGAAGTTGTTAACAGCAATGAATACTGATAAATCGGAACGCAGAGAGATACAACACAGAGCCACAGTCAGCATCTGTAAAATAGAACAGACAGGTCAGTAACTGGGGGGGGAAGAGATCTTTTAAAAAAAATACTTAAGCACCTCCCATCTTCTATCATTGGAACCCCCACCTTTCGTTAGTCTGCACATTTGATCCTGCCTTTCTAGTGGCCATTTAATGTAATAGCACCACATATAAAAAGAGATAAAGGGTCAGCACGGTCGCTCAGTGGTTAGCACTGCAGCCTTACAGTGCCAGGGACCCAGATTCGCTTCCAGCCTCAGATAACTGTCTGTGCAGAGTTTGCACATTCTCCCCATGTCTGCGTGGGTTTCCTCCGGGTGCTCCAGTTTCCTCCCACAGTCCAAAGATGTGCAGGCTAGGTGGATCAGCCATGCTAAATTGCCTGTAGTGTTCAGGGGTGTGCGAGTTATAGGGGGATGGGTATGGGTGCGGTGGTGTGGACTTTCGTGCCAAAGGGCCTGTTTCCACACTGTAGGGAATCTAATCTAATCCAATAATTAGCTAGTCTCTGCCCTTAGTCTTTAGTTTAGCCACAGTTCAGGTTTCATTTGTCACGAGCCTCCATTATAAACATTTCTAATCTAATCTAATCTAAACAGAAGATTTTCTATATCACATGCCCTCCCACTTATTCTTCAGTAATCTACAGTGTGACTAAATGATGAGGGAACAAGATAGAAATTACATGTATAAAGCTCTACTTCCTGAGTAGCTAATAGTGAAATCTGTTCATTGAGCTGCAGGATACATCAGAGCGTTTACTTGGAGTTTCATAGTGCAATCAAAATGTAAACAGTGTCATCATAAACATCCTGCTGCTGAAAATTAAATAGGCAGATATATTTAATCAATTTCACTGCATTCACAATTCACTTACCATGCTCATGTGATCACAGCCTCCATGCCCAGGCCTCATCTGCCAACATGAAATCATTATTAGGGCCCATGCCTTCATATCAACTGATATGGTACTGCTAAAGTGAACGCCAGTCTAATCTGGATTATTCTGCACCCCAGCATACCCAAAAATTTTGAAAGCAATTACAGATAAAGTGAGATAAATGTAAGGCAATTCACTTTTGGGCAGGAAAACAAGGCAAGGAAATTATGAATGATGAACACTAGAACCCTAGGAAGCACCATGGATCTGAGGGACCTTGGAGTGTTAGTACACTCATCCTTTAAGGTAGGGGAACAGGTGGATAAAGTGGTTAAGAAGGTGTATGGTATACTTGTCTTTATTAACACAGGCACAGAGTTTAAGAGCAGGAAGGCGATGCTGGAACTGTATAAAATGTTGGTTAGACCACAGCTGGTGTTGTGTGTAGTTCTGGAATCCACATTATAGGAGGGACGTGATAGCACTAGGAGAGGATGCAGAGGAGATTTATCAGGATGTCAGCTCATCCTGTGAGTTTCAGATTTGAAGAGAGATTGAACAGTCTGGGTAAAAACCAAAAGAACTGCAGATGCTGTAAATCAGGAACAAAAACAAAGTTGCTGGAAAAGCTCAGCAGGTCTGGCAGCATCTGGGGAGGAGAAAACTTAGAGTTAATGTTTCGGGTCTGGTTCTGAGGAAGGGTCACCGGACCCGAAACATTAACTGTTTTCTCTTCCACAGATGCTGCCAGACCTGCTGAGCTTTTCCAGCAACTTTGTTTTTGTTCTTGAACAGTCTGGGGCTGGTTTCCTGAGAGCAGAGGAGGTTGAAATATACAAAATTATGAGGGGCATAGACAGGAAGAAACCTTTCCCCATGATGGAGGGATGAATGACCCTTGTACACAAATTTAAGATCAAGGGCTGAAGGTTCAGAGGAGATGTAAGCATAAACTTTTTCACCCAGGGGGTGGTGGGAATCTGGAACTCGATGCCTGTCAGAGTGGTATAGCCAGAAACCCTCAGAACATTTAGATATCCAGTCATGATACCAAGTGCTGAAAAGTGAGATTAGACTAGTTAAGTGGTTGTTTTTGACAAAGACTTCGTGACTACAATAGGTCCTTGAGCTGTTTACTTGCAATCATGTCTACTTTTATCAATCTCAAGGGAAACTTCTGGAGTTATCCTGACCTCACCAATAGGATGCAAAAAAAACCCCATAACATTAGCTCAAATGGTCAGAGTACACAAGTTGTGATTTTGATATTTCATTTGATGAAAATTACATTTGTTTGTAGGCAGCTACATTTCTATACATGCAAGAGACAGATAGACCAAGACAACTTTGGGATATTCTACACCCAGTCTGTATGGAATGGTCCAAATCTATTTTGGTTTAATGGAATAGCCTTGATTGCTGAACAAATGGGAGTGAGTGTCATTTGAAATGAAAACCTGTATTTTTAAACAGACACAAAGTGTCAGGTGTACTTCTGTTCAAAATAATCCTAATTTCTCACAGCAAAAAATAATGGTCTCAGCAAATTCTGCTCAAAGTTTAAATTGCATCCAATTGAACAGAATTCCGATTAAACCTGAGTAAATGTGGACACAGAACATCAGTACACAGAATAAATAATGGCTTTCCACTAGGTGGAGCCAATCATGTGCCCATGTGCACTGATTCCTTCTTTAGCTCAGTGTTCATCTTTTTTTATTACACCTGAAAACATCCCAAGCAACTTCAAACGTAGTTAAAAAGTTTTGTTTTGTTTGTGCAAGGTAATCAGAAATGTCCATTCAAGCCACTCACTATTCTGAGTCAGAAAAAGATAGCTGTTCCTTCAGTGTCTCTGGGTCAGTATCCTGGAATTCCCTCTCTAACAGCATTGTGATTGATACCACACCAAATGGACTGTAACGATTCAAGAAAACACAGCACCACCACCTTCAAGGGCAACTAGGGATGGGAAATAAACTGGTCCAGCCAGCAACCCCTAACTCCCCAAAATTAAACAGAATTGTCTGTTTTTAAACGTTCATTCTCTCAACTTCAGTCAACCAATATACTAGGTCAAGGTGTGTGAAATCTGTGGCTGAAAGCATTCTGGCCTGGATTAGATTAGATTCCCTCCAGTGTGGAAACAGGCCATTTGGCCCAACAAGTCCACACCGCCCCTCAAAGCATCCCACTCAGACCCATTCACCTATAATCCACACACCCCTGAACACTACGGGCAATTTAGCATGGCCAATCAACCTAGACTGCACATCTTTGGACGGTGGGAGGAAACCGGAGCACCCGGAGGAAACCCACACAGACATGGGGAGAATGTGCAAACTCCACACAGACAGTCGCCCGAGGCTGGAATTGAACCCGGGTCCCTGGAGCTGTGAGCCTGCAGTGCTAACCACTGAGCCACCGTGGTGTTCCTCAGGAGCAGCAAATTTATAGTAAATGCTCATCGATCCAGTGTTGATAGTCCTTAAGGTATCGCAACATAAACAAGAGTTAACATCAGTCCAACCGAATGAGCTATTTGACCAAACAGCACTGGTTTTACAGAATAACATTTCTGCGCTGCGAACTGAACAGTGAATATGGAGAATAACAAACTTATTTTTGATAGTTTCCCTAACTGGTCGCAGGCAATGTAAAACACCCCAAAGACCAAAACCATACTTTACAGAGATGATCAGGCACCAATCATGTTGCATCCAATACATACATCCCTAGATCCAAACAAGAATTCTTGTTTCCACACTGTTTATTTACTCAGTCAGGCTGGAGTTGAAAAATTCCCAAGGATAGAACACAGTGCATTAGATATTATTTTGCATTAATTTTTGTGATCTTAGGGTTTTCACGAACAGCAGCATTTGTTAGCCATCCTCATTTACCCTGCAGAAGATATTGGTGAGCCTCAGTTTTGAATCACTGTGATCCATGTGGTGTAAGAATGCATACAGAATTGTTAGGAGAGGGAGTAACAAGGTTTTGACCCAGCAACAGCTATGGCATGTCTATACAGTTCCAAGTGAATACTGTTTGGGCGGGACACTTGTAGGGGGTGGTGTTGCCATGTATTTGCTGCCCTTGTCCTTCCAGATGGTAGAAGAGGGACTTCGCATCTTGTAGGTGATACACATGGTTGTCATTGTGAATCAAGAAGGGAGTAAATGGTGGTAGATGAAATTAAGCTGATCTGTACTGGTGTTTGAGATTCTTGAGCATTGTTCAAGCTAAACTAAATTAGACAGTGCAAAATATTCCACAGCAATTCTGACTTAAGACTTGTAGATGACGAACAGGCTTTATGGAGTCACGATGTGCAACATTCCCAATCTCTGCTGACTTTCTGTAACCACGAGACTGGCACAATCACATTTCTGGTCACAAGGGTGATGTGGGAGAATGTTCAGAGCTGTTTAGATCCAATTGTCAGTCATGGTCTTTGCTTTCAATTTGGGAAACACAACTGCTGCTTTCCAAATTGAGTTGCAAATGATACCAAAAACAGTCTAACCATTAGCAAACAGCTTCACTTCTGACCTTATGAAGAAGGGAGGGTCTTTATGAAGCAGGTGGTGATTACTGGGCCTTACACACATATTGAGGAATTACTGCAACAATGTCAAGAAGGTGCTTAAATAAGTAACTTCAAACATCCGCAATCTTCCTTTGCGTTCTTCTGATTCAGACTGGTGTTGAGCTTTCACCTCAATTCCAACTGATTTCAATTTTAGTGAAGCTCCATGAGGCTTCATTCAATCAAATGCTGCCTTGATCACAAAGGACAATCACTCAATTCACTCCTGGATCTCAGCTCTTCAATTATTTGTGGAACAATTAAGATGAGCAGACTTACGAGTAGTAAAGCAGCTAGGACTAAAGCCCTATTTCGTGGGCAGGTGATGGTGAAATCTGGTCTGAGTTGCAAGACACAGCGTTTACTTTGAACCTCATGGTGAAATTAACATGTAAACTTGGTCATCATTCACATCCTGTCCCTGAATATTAAACAGCAGATATACTGTACTGGGGATATTTTATGAACATTGACACTTGGGGAACAAGATCTCTTATTAATTTGAAAACCTGATATGTCTCGTGTTTACGAACAGCTGTTTTATACTGTACTACACAGTGGTCTGACTGGAGTACAAATTGACTTACAAATGTACTCAAGAATGGAATAGAATTTCTGGACTGTGTTTCGTAGAAATTCTATTGTATTCACAATTCACTTACCATACTGTAATGACCACAGGCTCCCAGTCCAGACGCGCTGTCAACAACATGAGATAATTATTAGTGTCCAAACCATTGTACCAATAACTGAACTCCAGTCTGAGGAAAGAGAAAGGTGGGATGCATCCTGTTTCATCCTGTAGCTATCCAGTTGCAACTAGAGCCCAACATCAACATCTTCCTGCAAGCTAAAGTGCTTGCTTGAGAGATCGGAAGCTTCACATGTCCCAATTTGGGAACAACCTTCACTGTTGAACAAATTAGAGTGTCATTTGAAATCAAAATGCAGCACATTGAAGAGAAAAGAAAACGTGAAAAACACTTCTTCAAAGCATTTCTCATCTTAGAGAAAGACTGACCTCAGCAATTTAATTTGTTAAATCTGCATCACTCCTTAGAATTACAGGGGAGAGTGGACATTGCCAAACAGATAGGAAAGAATAAAATAGGCAACTCTTGAGAAATTTCTGAACAACTCTACTGGTATGCATGTTTATAATGGGCACAATTAATCCCTGTTTGAAGTACGAGTATCTACATATTCCTGAACACAGCAATGAGCAGGAACAGACAACAGCTGTACTATGATTTAATTTGTTAAGGTACAAGAAGCCAGAATTAGAGGGGCTTGAAGGAGAGTTAAGAGATAGGGAGTAGTAAGGCTAAGTGGGAACTTAAAAGCAAGAATGAGAATCAAACAGCAACAAAAGCTATGAACACACTGCAGGTAGGGTGGCAGAAGCCCAGTGCCCAAGAGCAGAACTGAAACCTGGTAAATATTCTCAAAAGTATTAAACATGCCTCCAGGGCTCTTGTGGTGCAGACAGTGTCCCTATCTCTAAGCCAGGAGGCCTGGGTTCAAGTTCCACCTAGTACATTGGTATGTATTAGCACCTCTGAACAGGCTGAAGAGAAAATATCTTTTATCAAGTCTCCTCGTAACCAAAACCACACCCCCGCCCCCACCCAAAATAGGCAGTAACTAACATGTACACTGGAGTTTCATCCACAACATGCCAGCAGTTCTGTGGACAGTGTGGCTGCAAGGTCAGCTCTGCACCAGCCTACAGAACACATCATCCTTGATAAGAGGGTGTCCACTGCTTTGGCAATAGACAGAGCTGAAGGAACAAACAATGCAAGATCAGGCCACTGACTTAAAAATCAGCTGCACTTCTTGCCCTGCCCAGCCACTACAGTTTACAGCAAGGGGTAGGCTATTCAGTCCCTCAAGTTTATTTCATAACTCAAGTAGGTCATGGCTGACTGAATTCTAACCCCATTTGCTGGCCTTGGTTCCAACACCCTCAGAGACCTCTTCCACCAGACATCTATCAAACTCACTTTTAAAATTGCCAAATTTATTGGTTTGTCAGAACCCTACTGTTCAATTCAGGAACGAGTTTGAACAAAAACAGCCCCTGAACAGATGATGCTCGCAATCAGAGGATCCCTGCCTTCAATGAATGAGCAACTTTTAAATATTCATTTAAAGTAAGGGAGTGTCGGAAAATTGTTAATGTGACACCCCTGTTTAAAAAGGGAGTAAGGCAAAAGACAGAAAAATACATGGCAATTAGCCCAACCTCAATCATGGGTAAGATTTTGGAGTCCATGGTGACGGGTGAGATTTCTGAACACTTGGAAGGGTTTAATAAAACAGGGCAAAGTCAACAAGGCATCATCTAGGGGAGGTCATGGCAGACAAATCTGTTAGAATTCTTTAAGGAACTAACAAGCAGGTTAGACCAAGGAGAGCCAATGGATGTTATCTACCTGGGCTTCAAAAAGGCCTCTGACATTGTGCCACACAGGGGGCTGCTGAGTAAGATAAGGGCCCAAGGTGTTACAGGCAAGGTACTGGAACAGACAGGAGACTGGCTATCTGGCAAAAGGCAGAGAGTGAGGATAAAAGGGTCTTTCTCAGGATGACAGCCACAAGTGGTGTTCCACAAGGGTCAGTTCTGAGACCACAACTTTTCACGTTATACATTAACGAACTAAATGAGGAAACTGAGCATATTCTGGCTACATTTGCAGATAATACAAAGATGGGTAGAGGGATAGGCAGTATTGAGGAGTCAGGAAGCTGCAGAAGGATTTGGACAGGTTAGGAGAGTGGGCAAAGAGGTGACAGATGGAGTACAAAGTGGGGAAGTGTGAGGTAAAAAGAACAGAGGCAAAGACTACTTTCTAAATGGGGAGAAAATTCAGAAAGCTCAAATACATAGAGACTTGGAAGTTCTAGCCCTAGGATTCTCTCAAGGTAAATTTGCAGGTTGAGTCCATAGTAAGGAAGGCAAATGCAATTTTAGCATTTATTTTGAGAGGACTGGAGTGTAAAAGCAGGGATGTCTTCTGAGGCTCTAAAGGTTCTAGTCAGGCCACATTTGGCAAATTGTGTGCAGTTTTAGGCCCCATATCTCAGGAAGGACATACAGGCCCTGGAGTGGGTTCAGAGGAGGTTCATGAGAATGGTTCCAGGAATGAAAAGCTTAACATATGAAGTACATTTGAGAACTCTGGGTCTACACTCGATGGAGTTTAGAAGGATGAGGGGGGAATCTAACTGAAACTTACAAAATACTGAATGGCCTGGACAGATAGGATGTTGGGAAGATGTTTGGCAGATGAGACTTGCACCTGAGGGCACAGCCTTAGAGTAAAAGTAAGATCTTTTAGAAGAGAGATAAGGAGAAACCGCTTCAACCTGAGTGTGGTGAATCTATGGAACTCATTACTTCAGAAAGCTGTGGAGTCCAGGTCATTCTATATATTTAAGACAGAGATAGCTAGGTTCTTCGTCGTCAAGGGGATCAAGGGTTATGGTGAGAAAACAGGAGAGTGGGCGTGAGAAACTTATCAGCTATGATGAAATGGCCGAGCAGACTCAAGAGGCTGAACGGCCTACTTTTTGCTCCTATGTCTTATGGTCATTTTCTGAACCTCAGTAAACCAGGGCAAGGTTGTGCAATTTGAGGCTGAAACAGTTTGAGAGTCAGCACCTGATTTCTCAAACCTGTAAATTTAGTGGTGGCGCTCACTGATGCAGCCTGTTTTCACTCGTAAGTCGGAGTTAATTTCAGTTCAGCAGAGCTGAGGAAGTTGCTTTATTTAATCTCTGAACTGACTGGTCACATCAGAGAGCAAGTAAACCTATTTCAGAATTTGCACTCCATCAGTGTAAACAGAAATCACTTTAAATACCAAGACCATTCTTTATGAAGGTGACTAATCACCTTGCATTCACTGCTCACCCACCTTTACTCTTAAAACAGGCATAGAACTGGATGAACACAGCAGGCCAAGCAGCATCAGAGGAGCAGGAAAGCCGACGTTTCATGATGAGACCCTTCTTCAGAGAAAGCCAGTGCTGACTCTTAAACTGTTTCAGCTCCACACCTTGTTATCTCAGATTCTCCAGCAGGCAGTTCCTACATCTTTTAAAACAGGCATTGTTTTTAAAGCAAGGAGTAAATACTGAGACTAACCAGGGATAATTCAGTCACAAAACAGGCAGAAGCAATGTACCCATTTTATTCCCAATAAGTGAATGTTACCTGTAGTTATTTGTACAGCAATCAGATAAACACTGATACCAGATGAAGAGTGACGCGAGGTAAAGTTTAAAGATTAAAGCTCAAATTCTTGAACAGCTAATAGTGAAATCTGTCCCTGAGAGTTGCAGGATACATCAGAGTGTTTACTTGGAGTTTCATGGTGAAATCAACATGTAAACAGTGTCAATCATTCAAATCCTGCTGCTAAAAACTAACACGTAGATATATGCTGAAAAACACAGCCTCACCCCCTGCAACACTAAGAACACTATTCAAAAATCACTCATGTGATCCATGTCCTGGGTTCCTCTGTCAACAACATGAAACAATCATCAGTACCCAGATCACTGTCACCAACAGAACACATTCTGCACCTTAAACTATAACCAGCTGAACACATGCATGTGCACTGAAGGATGCATCAGAGCGTTTACTTTGAAGATCAGTAACATCACATTTCCCAATAATCATCACTTGCATCATCCAACGCAGAATCACAACAGAGCCTGGACACTAACAGAACACTAAAAGAACAACAGTGGTACACTCACCTTTAATGATTGGGATATGGCTGTCAGTGGGAAGGCACCATTCCAGATTTTCCTCAAGAAGGCTGTGCTAAACTGCGGTTGTCAATTTGGTGTCAGTTAGGGAGCTCCAGGATTTTCATTCAGAAATGATTAAGGAGTGATGATGCATCTTGGAACTGAACGTGAAGTTGGTACCTTCCCTCGTATTCACAATCTCCAAGTCAGTACAAATGCCAGGTTTGGAGACTTTCTACAACCCATTCTCTGTGTAGTAGTCTGCAGTTAAAGCATACCAATGGGAGATGGAGCTCATTGTGCTTGATCCACTGGACCATTCTGTGAGTTCGTTGTTGAAGATGCAGTCACCTAGACAAATAGACAGCATGGTGTTAACAGTGGAGAACTACAAAGTGGTGACTTTCCTCACAGCCATTTGTGGTCCATCAGACCCCCTCCCCACCTCCATTTTTTCAAATCCTGTCTTGCTAAACTGTGGGATTCCTAGCATTTTTTCCCCTCACAGGTTAGTTCATATTATCTCTTTGGACGTTGTTCGGGTGGAGGGTTTGAGCTATAGCGAGAGGCATAATAGACTGGAGCTATTTTCCCTGGAGCATTGGAGACAGGGCGTTGACCTTCAAAGAGGTTTATAAAATCATGAGGGGTACGGATAGGTGTGGGAACTTCCAAATCTAGAGGGCATAGATTAAGGTGAGGAGGGGGAACTTTTTCCACACAGAGGGTGGTGCATGTATGGAATGAACTGCTGGGGAAGTGGAGGAGACTGGTACAAGTACAACATTTAAAAGGCATCTGGATGGGAATACGAATAGGAAGGGTTTGGAGGGATATGGGCTAAATGCTGAAATATGGGGCCAGATTTATTAAGGACATCTGGTTGGCATGGATGAGTTGGACAGAAATGTCTGTTTCTGTGCTGTACATCTCTCTGACTAAGATTCCTCTTCAAACTTCTCATCATGCCTCAAAAAAAATCTACACCCAGCTCCCTCGGTGCCTGACAATTTTCATGCTGCTGCCTCAAATTCGTGCCCATCTTTCTCAAGTTCCGCATCTGATTACCTCTTGTCCAAGTAGCATCCAACATGATGACTGAAGAAAATTGTTCTTCATCTCAACCCATCTACCACATTATTCTCATAAAACACCTTTCCACTTGTGTCCAGCTGGAATGTCAGGGGCTGCTCTCATTTAGTCCCAAGTCTACTTACTTTGTTAATAGCAAAAGAAACAATGAGTCATCCCAACAAATTTAACCACTATTGCCTCCTCCTCCCCTCAGCTCTTGCAGTTATTGAACAGCTCCTTCCAAGACTTTCCACCTAGGAGAACAAGGGCGGTTACATGGAAACACCACCACCTGCAAGATTCCCTTCCAGCCACTTACCATCCTGACTTAGCAACAGTGAATGAACATCAATGTTACTACGTCAAAATCTGGAACTCCCCTTCCAAGGGCATTGTGGGTCAACCTATAGCTCATGTCCTGCAGTGGTTCAAGAAGGCAGCTCATCACCACCTACTCAAAGGCAACTAGGCATGAGCAATAATGCTGGCCCAGCAGTGACACCCAGATCCACTGCATTTGTGCTTTAAGTAGCACTGGATGAGTAGGCATTTCCTCCAACTAAATGTTGCGCAGATTAAAGTAATTGTTTTCAATCCTCACTCCAAACCCCATTGCTGAGCTTCTACGTGCATGGGCAACAGTAGGTGAAACCAGTGTGGACAATCTTGGTGATCAGAGATAATGGGAACTGCAGATGCTGGAGAATCCAAGATAACAAAGTGTGAAGCTGGATGAACACAGCAGGCCAAGCAGCATCTCGGGAGCGCAAAAGCTGACGTTTCGGGCCTAGACCCTTCGCTGATGAGAAGGCGGAAACGTCCGCTTTTGTGCTCCTGAGATGCTGCTTGGCCTGCTGTGTTCATGCAGCTTCACACTTTGTTAACTTGGACAATCTTGGTGCCAGATTTGACTCTGAACTCCAAGCCTCACGGGGCTGTTCTCGCCGAACTTGACTACTTCCACTTTCAGCTCCCTTCCATTCATAGACTCGTACATCATCACCGGCAGTCCCGCGCACTGCACCCCGACGAGCCCCACCAATCCCCGCGCCAACGCACCGACATCACCTCAACCCCGAGCCACTCCCCGCGCCTGTGCACCGTCATGCCAAACCCCTTCCCGCGCCTGCGCACCAACACGCCGAAAATGCCAACCTTTCGCGTTTGTGCAACAACACCGCCACCGGCATGCCCCATAATTTTCTCTCAAACACGTTTCCCGATGTCGCGGATCGACAACGGCGGCGACAGCCCCAACCGGAATAACCTGTACCCGCATAGAAAAGACGCGAATGCAGCGAAATCCCTCCCCCCTCCTGAGGTAAATGGGGGAATTCGCGCAAGGCAACAGAATCGGCCATACTCGGACTATGATAAACTTATATTGTATATATACATAATACTTGCGAATGCGCTTTTATTTTAGTCTTGAATTCTTTTCAGCAAATAGCTACCGAGTGATCCATGGCGATTTACGGGCACTGTAGAAACGCGAATCTCGGCGTGGCGGAACCTCATACCATGTGACCAAGACCTAGTGATTGGGGTCGGCGTATCACTGGCCACGCCCCCCGATAGGCTAATAAACGAGTGAACTCCTCCCATTGAAGTGAAAGTGGATCAGCGAAGGTAGGAAGTGCAGATGCTGGAGAATCTGAGCTAACAAGGTGTAGAGCTGGATGAACACAGCAGGCCAAACAGCATCAGAGGAGCAGGAAAGCTGACGTTTCAATATTAGCTCATGAAGTGAAATTGGAGTTCGCTTACTCAGCATTTCCTTGTTTGGTACCTGTTGCGAAGGATGGGTCTGGCCTCTGCACTGCAAAACACTTCAAGTAGTTGATAAAGTGTGGAGCTGGATGAACACAGCAGGCCAAGCAGCATCTCAGGCACACAAAAGCTGACCTTTTGGGCCTAGACCTGTCATCAGAGAGGGGGATGGGGAGAGGGTTCTGAAATAAATAAGGAGGGGGAGGCGGCCGAAGATGGAGAGAAAAGAAGATAGGCGGAGTGGAGAGTATAGGTGGGGAGGTAGGGAGTGGATAGGTCAGTCTAGGGAGGACGGACAGGTCAAAGAGGCAGGATGAGGTTAGTAGGTAGGAAATGGAGGTGTGGCTTGGGGTGGGAGGAGGGGATAGGTGAGAGGAAGAACAGGCTAGGGAGGTGGGGACAAGCTGGGCTGGTTTAGGGATGCAGCGGGGGGAGGTGATGAGCTGGGTTGGTTTTGGGTTGCGGTGGGGGAGGGAGAGATTTTGAAGCTTGTGAAGTCCACATTGATACCACTGGGCTGTAGGGTTCCTAAATGGGATATGAGTTACTGTTCCTGCAACCTTCAGGTGGCTCATTGTGGCACTGCAGGAGGTCCATGATGGGCGTGTCGTCTGAGGAATGGGAGGGGGAGTTAAAATGGTTCGCGACTGGGAGGTGCAGTTGTTTGTTGCGAACCGAATGGAGGTGTTCTGCAAAGCAGTTCCCAAGCCTCCACTTGGTTTCCCCAATGTAGAGGAAGCCACACCAGGTACAGTGGATACAGTATACCACATTGGCAGATGTGCAGGTATACTGTATTCACTGTACCTGGTGTGGCTTCCTCTACATTGGGGAAACCAAGTGGAGGCTTGGGGACCGCTTTGCCGAACACCTCCGCTCAATTTGCAACAAACAACTGCACCTCCCAGTCGCGAACCATTTTAACTTGCCCCTCCCATTCCTCAGACGACACATCCATCCTGGGACTCTTGCAGTGCCACAATGATGCCATCCAAAGGTTGCAGCAACAGCAACTCATATTCCACTTGATACCACTGGCCTGCAGGGTTCCCAATATGGACTTCACAAGCTTCAAAATCTCCCTCTTTTCCCCCCCACCCCGCATCCCAAAACCAGCCCAGCTCATCCCCGCCTCCCTAGCCTGTTCTTCCTCTCACCTATTCCCTCCTCCCACATCAAGCGGCAGCTTCATTTCCTACCTACTAACGTCACCCCGCCTCCTTGACTTGTCCGTCTTCCCTGGACTGACCTATCCCCTCCCTACCTCCCCACCTATCTTCTTTTCTCTCCATCTTCGGTCTGCCTCCCCCTCTCTCCTTATTTATTTCAGAACCCTCTCCCCATCCCCCTCTCTGAAGAGTCTAGGCCCGAAAGGTCAGCTTTTGTGCTCCTGAGATGCTGCTTGGCCTGCTTTATGCTTTATTCATCCAGCTCCACACTTTGTTATCTTGGATTCTCCAGCATCTACCATTCGCATTATCTCTGACTTCAAGTAGTTGGACTTTTTTGTATCCACCCGTACTTTGTGGAGAAATAGCTCAGGAAAATACTGTTGTCCATTAGACCATCACTGAACCTCCTTGCAAGAAAAAGGTAAGGTGGATCCTGTCTGGTGGGTCCGTGAGCAGACTGTCAAAGTCATTTGTCAGAATTCCTCATTGCCGGAACCTTTCAACGATCACCAAGGTGTAGCTTTGGCTGGTGGTGAAAAGGACACTGCCTGTCAGATCGTTCACCTACGCCCGGATTCTCTGTGCCACTGAAGCAGCTATGCTGGCAAAGACACTGTCATGCATCTCCTGCTGCAATGTATCTTTGCAAAGAATATTTGGGGAGAGATGCAGTGCAAGGGGTTGACCTCAACTGAGTTTTGCAGACTAGCACATTCTGAGGTCCAGGATTCAGTGCTGAGAGATGAACTAAAGCTTGGGGCAGCTGTAGCCAAGTGGGGTAAGAACACCATATCTGAGGTCATTCTACCAAGATACTATAGGGGTCTATTCAGTTAACAGACTCTTCCCCATGCTGCAAGCACATGTAAATAGTATCTTGCGTAGGCATGAAATTCCTTTGGGTTTGTTGTAACTCTAAAGTCAAACCCAATGTTTGTCGTCCACACGTAAAGACTGTACAGAGCCAAAATACTTTAGTAACTGTGTATGTACATAAAGATTCTTTTTATGAATAAAGTTAATTTTTGCAATAAAAATTCTTTATTTGGAGTTGGAGGAGGCCACTCTGCCCATCATGTCTGCACTGCCTCAGTGCCAGAGACCCAGGTTCGATTCCACCCTTGGGCCACTGTGGAGTTTGCACATTCTCCCTGTGGCAGTGTGGATTTCCTCTTAGTCCAAAGATGTGCAGGTTAGGTGGATTGGCCATGCTGAATTGCCCATAGTGTGCAGGGATATGTAAATTAGGTAGATTAGCCATGCGAAATGCAGGGTTCCAGGAATAGGGTAAATGGGTGGGATGCTTTGGGAAAGCCATTGTGGACTTGATGAGCCAAATGGCCTGCTTCCACACTGAAGGCATTCTATGATTCTAAATGCATTTCCTGACTCAGCCCATTCGTTTGGCCTTTCCTCATCAACCTGCCTCATTATTTTTCCAATTATTTCAATGGCCACTTGAATGCAGTGGTAGATAAATTCTTGATGACTGAGGGGCTGAAGATTATTTGAATCTGGTGCACAGTAGAGTTGAACCTAAAATTAAATTAGCCATGTTAGGCAGGCAAGGAGGAGAGTGGAGATGGCAGGTAAATGAGTGACTATTTGCTGAAAGTAGATGATACAGCAGGTCCAGCAAATGAGCTCCTTGGAGCTGGCTAACAGGTCTGAAATTTTGGATGCTTATTTAGTGAAAAACACAAGTAAGTCGGGGGTGGATGACCTGAGGGAAGACCATAGTAACAGGTGTCCAAGGCTATTCTGAGAGAGGAGCATAGGCAAATCAAAAAGATAGTTGTAGTGGGTGACGATTAGTCTGAAGGACAGACAGTCTTAGTTTGCAGCCAAGATCGTGAGTCCCAAATGGTCTGTTGCCTCCTAGATGCAAGAGTTCAGGATGTAATAAGATGGCTGGATAAACAACTAGAAAGGGAGGAGAACAACAAGCAATTGTGGTTCATATGGGAACCAATGACTAGGGAGGGATAATGTAGAGGACTTTCAGAATCAGTTTCAGGAGTTAGGAAGTAGGTTGAAATGCTGCACCTCCAGGATAATAATCTCAGAAATATTACATGTGCCATGAGCTTAGGCAAAGGCAGATCAGGGAGGAAAATGTGTGTCTTGAAGGTGACGGTGTAGAAGCGAAGGGTTTCGGTTTTTAGGACATTATGATCACTTATGGGGAAGGGAAAAGCTGTTCAGACGAGATGGGATTCACCTGAGCAGAATTGGAACTAATTTTCTGGCTGAGAGAATAAACAGTGTAATGGGGACAGATATAAACTTGTAAGGTGGGGGATGGGTTAACTAATGGGCCTAGTGTTAGAAGAACCAAAGAGGGTAAAAGAGAGAAGATGGATAAAGGTAAGTGAGGGAAGGCGTAACTGTTGACAGTTGACTAAGCAGTGGTTGCCTTTGAATTGGCAATAATGGTAGGGTTAAACTATGCACGTAAATGCACGAAGTGTAGTGAACAAAATTGGGGGAGTAGAAACAGAAATTGCTTGAGAAGGATATATATTGTAGTATTGACAGAAATGCATCTTAAGTTAGGACAGGACTCTATACTTAACATTCTGGATTATATGGGATTTATTAGAACAGGGTAAAAGGGAACGAGATAACAAAGTGTGAAGCTGGATGAACACGGCAGGCCAAGCAGCATCTCAGGAGCACAAAAGCTGACGTTTCAGGCCTGAAACGTCAGCTTTTGTGCTCCTGAGATGCTGCTTGGCCTGCTGTGTTCATCCAGCTTCACACTTTGTTATCTTGGATTCTCCAGCATCTGCAGTTCCCATTATCTCTAAAAGGAAAGGAGATTTAGCAGCCTCAGTCAAAAATAGTATCAGAGTCCTTGAACAAGGTACATATGCTTGAATTAGAATCTATATGGTTTTGAGGTGAGAAACCGGAAGGGAGTAGTTACCTTGTTATAGACCTCCAAACAATGGTTGAAGAAGTTGAACATAGAGCATTTGTAAACTGGTTATGGAAATCTGCTGGACAAGTCAAGTTGTGATAGTTGGTGATTTGAATTACCCTAGAGAAAACTGGGATAAAGGTAGAATGTGGAGCGTGGGAAGAGAAAATTTCTGACAATGTGTGCTGGAGAACTTTCTAGTACATTTCCAGTTTTACCAGGGCGGAAGCTTTACTGGTCTGATCTGAGGAAAAGTGGCAGGCCAAGTGGAGAAATTCAGAGTGGAGGAGCTTTTGAGAAATAGCAATCATAATATAACGAGCTTCAATATTAAGTGAGAAAAGAACAAAGAAACCTACAGCACAGGAACAGGCCCTTCAGCCTGCTGTGTTCATCCAACTCCACACTTTATTATCTCGGATTCTCCAGCATCTGCAGTTCCCATTATCTCTGATCATAATTTTACCGCCTCCCCCTCTCTCCCTATTTATTTCAGAATCCTCTCCCCATCCCCCTTTACTGATGAAGGGTCTAGGCCCGAAACGTCAGCTTTTGTGCTCCTAAGATGCTGCTTGGCCTGCTGTATTCATCCAGCTCCACACTTTGTTATCAGCCATGGTTAATGTCAGGTTACAAGGTTAGGGTAGTGTCTTGGATAACAGTGTGTATCCAAGCAGTTCTTTTCAGATTCGGGTAAATATAATTAAGAGAAGGTTCATCCAACAGCAATTTGCTGAAATTTGAATGTTTATTGAGTAATGACAAATGATTACAGCAGCAATAATAAACCAAAGAGTAATGGAAAAAGAACAAGTCTCAAGCCCTTCTAGAAAAATCAACAAGTTTCACGCCCTTGTGCCCATCAGAAGCCCCTCGACCAATGGCTGGTCTGGAGGCTTCGGTTCATTCCCGGCACCGTTCACAATTCTGAGCTGAGGTGAAGTCCAGTGATTCGGAATGAAAGTCTCTCTCTGTCTCTCTTTTACAGTGTAACAAACAGCCAGCACAAAGGAAGCAGATATAGAAAGACAAAACTGCTGGCTGGTACTGAGAACCCAGGATGGGAAAACAAGCTGCAGGTGTCATCTTCTGACTTGTAAAGGAATGTTCGCAGGACTCATTCAAGGTCACGCAACCTGTCAGGTAGCATCAACAATTTTAGCCCTTCAGCCCATCCTATACAATCTATTTTCTCATGCAGCTGTCGGATAACATCATTGACTTTTAGCCCTTCAGCTCATCCTATACAGGTGGGGGACGCAATTCGGGTGAAATGCTCTTCAGAAGGTTGGTGTGGACCTGACGGGCCAAATGGTCTCTTTGTGCTGTAGGGATCCTGTGAGTTCCAATCTATGGTTCTCTTCTTCCATTGTTACAATTTTTCCATGTTCTTGCTGAAGGGCATTCTGGGCAGTTTTTGTTAACCCTTTGCTGAGTGGGTGGTCAACATTCACAAAGCACTGTGACTGTTTGGATTTTCCCATCATCAGATGGTGGTAGCTTTTCAGTGCCATCCGTGTTGGCATTGGCACAGACCGTAGCATTGGAAGGTTCCTTCGCTTCACCTCCCACCGGCACACATTTCGTTGTTGAACATTAAAGAACGATCCAGTCTGATTTCATCAGCATTAAATATGTCCCTTGGCCCAGGACATTGGCTGCAGGATGGTCTCACCCATCGTCCGTTGTTGCTCCATGATTGTATCACCCTCACCGTTTCTTTATATCAAAAATACACTTTATTCATAAAAGAACCCTTGTATGTAATCATTGACACAAAAGCAATTTGGTTCTGCACAGTTGCATATCAACTAAACATAAAATGTTGGAGTTCAACTATACACAAAACTAAAGACCTCTTTTACATGTACACAACTAATATTTACATATATTTGACACACTAGAAGGATCCGATAACTGAACAAACACCCATTCACCTTTAGCAGGAAGACCTTTCCACACTGCCCCTCGGCAGCAGCTGCCCCAAGCTTCAGTGCGTCCCTCAATACATAGTCCAGGGCCTTGGAATGTACCAGTCTGCAATACTCAGTAAGAGTCAACTCCTTGTTCTGGAAGACCAACAAGTTTGGGCAGATCAACAAGCATCTTTCACTGAGTTGGGTGTGCTCCAGGCACAGTTGATGTTTGTTTTGGTGTGTGCGTCCTAGGGAACAGACCCAAGGCACAGAGTCCTGCATTACAGAGCTGCTTGGGATGAACCTTGGCAAAAACCATTGCATCTTCCTTCCAGACTTCTTATGCAAAAGCACATTCCAGAAGGAGATTTTGTGACAGTCACCATTCCCAGGCAGGAGACAGTGTTGTGAAGGTCCAGCTATCTATCACTGTAGATGAACTCTGTGTGGAGCAGCATCTTTGTCAGGGTGACTGCCCCATCCTGCAGGACTGGACCAGAGGCAGGAGCCCTCTCTGCTCAAGGTACTTTGAACCACATTGGCAGAGGTTCTTTAACATTGGGACTGACATCCAACCTTACCTTCTTTCTTTGCAGGAGAGGGAGTCTGCTTAACCAAATGCTCCAAGACCTTTGCCCTGTGCTCCAGAATGATTGGCAAACTGGATGGTGAATCTCTACATCAGACTGTCCACATCATGTGACTTAGTGAGAAAGCTGTGGCTCAGTATGTCGTACCCTCACTTCTGTTCAACTTCAAGTCCCAGTTCAGAGGTTGATCCACACACTCTACACTGACCCTTCCAATCCAGTAATCAGGGAGATCTGCACTGTTGTAGGTGCTGCCTTTCAGCTGAGACCTTTAAACTTGTCCAATTTCCTTTGGGGATCACAGTTCATTCAAGAGAGTCGAGTGGTTTATTGAGAAAAGTGTTCACAAAATCAGAAAAGTAACAGTAGGAATATAACCCATGTTGATCAACCTGCCACCTACTGTAACAACCTCTTTCACATTGGTCGGGTTGTAAGTTACATTGAATCTGGCCATAAAAAATCCCCTCTTCCTCCATGTTCTTCTCTTCTCCTGAATCAGCTTAAATACGCTGCAGTCTCCAAATGAAATGTCTTCTACCAATCACCCCCTCACCACCTTCACAATTCATTGTCTGATTTCCAGAGGACAAAGATATCCCCTGTTTATTCCTCTCTTCCTACCCCTGTTGCATGAGATCTAGCTTCTGCTTATCTGTTGTGAAGACTTTTTTTTAGCTTAACCTCAGATTGTGGCTTAAATATCTTACGTGAAGTCTCACTTTCTTAAGCCCCTGAAATGCTTACTCAAAGGCCTCTGCCATAAGTTATGTTCTTGGTAGAAAAAAAGTTCTGCTCTGTAGCTGTGTCAGCACTGGCAGGCTGCAATTGAAGCTTTTTTAATAAGTGAGAAAGACATAGAGAGAGAGTGCTTCTGTTGCAATAGCTTAAATACCTTCAGGGAAAACCCTATATTTCAAGTTGAAGAGCTCAGATTCTCTGAAAGATTTCTTGAATAGCAACAGGCTTGCACCAGACTTGGTCACCAGACCATTCTCCCTGGGAAATAAACAACAGAGGAAGGACCAGCTAGAATTAATTGTAATGGGTGAGTAAGTTATGGGTGTGCCTCTGCTTTCAAGCAGGATTCTCTTTTAGAAGAGATAATAGGAACTGCAGATGCTGGAGAATTCGAGATAACAAAGTGTGGAGCTGGATGAACACAGCAGGCCAAGCAGCATTGTAAGTGCACAAAAGCTGACGTTTCAGGCCTAGACCCTTCATCAGAAGAAGCTGGTTCTAGACAAGGGACTGTCTTCCTTTTTAGCAGGGTTTTCTTTTTTACGCGCCTGGCAATTGAAAAGCTCCATTAACAGTGAGTTACAAAGAAACCTACAGCACAGGAACAGGCCCTTCAGCCCTCCAAGCCTGCGCCGATCAAGATCCTCTGTCTAACCTGTCATCTATTTTCTGACGATCTGTGTCCATTTGCTCCCTGCCCATCCATGTACCTGTCCAAATATATCTTAAAAGATGCTAACATGTCTGCGTCTGCCACCTCCGCTGGCAATGCGTTCCAGGCATCCACCACCCTCTGTGTAAAGAACTTTCCACGCATATCTCCCTTAAACTTTCCTCCTCTCACTTTTTGAACTCATGAACCCTAGTAATTGAGTCCCTCACTCTGGGAAAAAGCTTTTTGCTATCCACCCTGTCTATAGCCCTCATGATTTTGTACACCTCAATCAGGACCCCCCCCTCAATCTCCGTCTTTCTAATGAAAATAATCCTAATCTATTCAACCTCTCTTCATAGCTAGCACCCTCCATACCAGGCAACATCCTGGTGAACCTCCTCTGCACCCTCTCCAAAGCATCCAAATCCTTTTGCTAATGTGGTGACCAGAACTGTACACAGTACTCCAAATGTGGCCGAACCAAAGTCCTATAAAACTGCAACATGACCTGCCAACTCTTGTACTCAATACCCTGCCCAATGAAGGAAAGCATGCCATATGCCTTCTTGACCATCCTATTGACCTGCGCTGTCACCTTCAGGGAACAATGGACATGAACACCCAGATCTCTCTGTTCATCTTTTTTTTTCCCTAGGACTTTTCCATTTACTGTATAGTTCGCCCTTGAATTTGATCTTCCAAAATGCATCACCTCGCATTTGCCCGGATTAAACGCCATCTGCCATTTATCTGCCCAACTGTCCAGTCTATCTATATTCTGCTGTAATTTCTGACAGTCCCCTTCACTATCAGCTACTCCACCAATCTTAGTATCATCAGCAGACTTGCTGATCAGACCACCTACACCTTCCTCCAGATCATTTACATATATCACAAACAACAGTAGTCCCAGCACAGATCCCTGTGGAACACCACTAGTTACAGGTCTCCAATTTGAGAAACTCCCTTCTACTACTACCCTCTGTCTTCTGTTGCCCAGCCAGTTTTTTATCCATCTAGCTAGCACACCCTGGACCCCATGTGACTTCACTTTCTCCATCAGCCTGCCATGGGGAACCTTATCAAACGCCTTACTGAAGTTCATGTATATGACATCTACAGCCTTTCCGTCATCAATCAACTTTGTCACGTCCTTAAAGAATTCTATTAAGTTGGTAAGACATGACCTTCCCTGTACAAAACCATGTTGCCTATCACTGATAAGCCCATTTTCTTCCAAATGTGAATAGATCCTATCCCTCAGTATCTTCTCCAGTAGCATTCCTACCACTGATGTCAGGCTCACCAGTCGATAATTACGTGGATTATCCTTGCTGCCCTTTTTAAACAAGGGGACAACATTAGCAAGTCTCCAGTCCTCTGGGACCTCACCCATGTCTAAGGACACTGCAAAGATATCTGTTAGATTTCCTCTCTCGCTTCCCTCAGAAACCTGGGATAGATCCCATCCGGGATCTTGGCCACCTTAATGTCTTTTAGGATACCTAACACTTCCTCCTTCCTTACGTCAGCTTGACCTAGACTGAGCAAACATCTATCCCTAACCTCAACATCCGTCATGTCCCTCTCCTTGTTGAATACTGATGCAAAGTACTCATTAAGAATGTCACCCATTTTCTCTGACTCAATGCATAACTTTCCTTCTTGTCCTTAAGTGGGCCAATCCTTCGTCTAGTTACCCTCTTGCTCTTTATATATGAATAAAAGGCTTTGGGATTTTCTTTAACCATGTTTCCCAGCAATATCTCATGTCCTCTCTTAGCCCTCTTAATCCCTTGTTTCAGATTCACTCTACATTCCCGATATTTTTGAAAAGCTTCGTCTGTCTTCAGTCGCCTAGACCTCATGTATGCTTCCTTTTTTCTCTTGGCTAGTCTCACAATTTCACCTGTCATCCATGGCTCCCTAATCTTGCCTTTTCTATTCCTCGATTTCACAGGAACATATCTCTCCTGCACGCTAATCAACCTCTCCTTAAAAGCCTCCCACATATCAAATGTGGATTTACCTTCAAACAGTTTCTCCCAATCTACATTCCTCAGATCCTGCTGAATCTTGGTATAGTCGACCTTCCCCCAGTTTAGTGCTCTTCCTTTAGGACCACTCCTATCCTTGTCCATGAGTATTGTAAAACTTACGGAATTGTGGTCGCTATTTCCAAAGTAGTCCCCAAACTTCTGGGATAGTCAAGCCACAAAAGAGGGAGAGAGAGTGAGTTGTAGATGCAAGACTCCAGAGTTAGAGAATGTGAGAACCAGAAGAATTACAACATGTGGAGTGTTGACCCAACATACCAGTATGTTAGGAGGAAAATTGAAGGAACAACTTTGCTGGAAATTGGCAGGAACTTAAGAAAACTCCAGGTCCTTCAAAACTTATCAGCATCACTCAGAGTACGCAGTTATCCTTTTGGGGTGTGAGTGAAATGAGCATGGAAGGAGATTTATGTTAAGGGTTTCAGAACACAAGTGATATTGCTCCATGTACTCTTAATATAACAAACATAATCGGCTCTTCAAGAGAGGGACTAGTAGGTTGTATTTATTTTCTTGATTTAATCTGCCAGTCTTGTGGCTTTGTTTTTGCCTGGATTTTCAGGTTGAAAAGAAAACCACATTTTACTGGTCTCTACCCATTGTCTGTAATAGAACATAGAACATAGAACAGTACAGCACAGAACAGGCCCTTCAGCCCACAATGTTGTGCCGACCATTGATCCTCATGTATGCACCCTCAAATTTCTGTGACCATATACATGTCCAGCAGTCTCTTAAATGACCCCAATGACCTTGCTTCCACAACTGCTGCTGGCAACGCATTCCATGCTCTCACAACTCTCTGCGTAAAGAACCTGCCTCTGACATCCCCTCTATACTTTCCACCAACCAGCTTAAAACTATGACCCCTCGTGCTAGCCATTTCTGCCCTGGGAAATAGTCTCTGGCTATCAACTCTATCTATGCCTCTCATTATCTTGTATACCTCAATTAGGTCCCCTCTCCTCCTCCTTTTCTCCAATGAAAAGAGACCGAGCTCAGTCAACTTCTCTTCATAAGATAAGCCCTCCAGTCCAGGCAGCATCCTGGTAAACCTCCTCTGAACCCTCTCCAAAGCATCCACATCTTTCCTATAATAGGGCGCCCAGAACTGGACGCAGTATTCCAAGTGCGGTCTAACCAAAGTTTTATAGAGCTGCAACAAGATCTCACGACTCTTAAACTCAATCCCCCTGTTAATGAAAGCCAAAACACCATATGCTTTCTTAACAACCCTGTCCACTTGGGCGGCCATTTTAAGGGATCTATGTAACTGCACACCAAGATCCCTCTGTTCCTCCACGCTGCCAAGAATCCTATCCTTAATCCTGTACTCAGCTTTCAAATTCGACCTTCCAAAATGCATCACCTCGCATTTATCCAGGTTGAACTCCATCTGCCACCTCTCAGCCCATCTCTGCATCCTGTCAATGTCCCGCTGCAGCCTACAACAGCCCTCTACACTATCAACGACACCTCCGACCTTTGTGTCGTCTGCAAACTTGCTGACCCATGCTTCAATTCCCTCGTCCAAGTCATTAATAAAAATTACAAACAGTAGAGGCCCAAGGACAGAGCCCTGTGTAACTCCACTCACCACTGACTTCCAGGCAGAATATTTTCCTTCTACTACCACTCGCTGTCTTCTGTTGGCCAGCCAATTCTGTATCCAAGCAGCTAAGTTCCCCTGTATCCCATTCCTCCTGACCTTCTGAATGAGCCTACCATGGGGAACCTTATCAAATGCCTTCCTGAGGCACCAGATACTATAAACCTTTCAAGAGTTGACCATTGGTTAAGGAATATTATGATCCCAAGCCTCCTCTAATTATAAGGCATTATTGGATTTATTTGGCAGTTCGAGTACAGGGGAGTCCATGTCAGAACTTTTGACAAGGTTAAGATGACTGGCAGAAGCATATAACTTTGATTTAACCCTTAATGAGATGCTGAGAGATCATTCAGTATGTAGGATTAATGATGTAACCATGCTAAAGCATTTACTAGCTGAAGCACAACTGGACTTCAAACAGGCACTATAAGTGGCTTTGTCATTGCAAAATGTGGTAAGTGGAGCATATGAGTCAGAGGGTATGATGATGGAAGTGGACACCGTCGCCAGGCTGACTGAACTTGGGGGACAGCACTTGAGTGAAGACACTGCCTCACTCAGGACATAGCAAACCCAAAAGAAAGCGACATAACCTATAGGACTCTGGGTCAGCACACAGCAAACCCAAAAGAAAGCCAAGTCTCGGCCAAATGGTTATAATTTTCTTCAAGATCTGGGCCAGCAAGTCAGTGTAGTTGCTGCCGATATGTGGACTTGAGATGGCTAAAGAGTATCACCAGGCCTGAACTGTGTAAGAGATCTCATAGGCCATTATCCAGGAGAGTGCACTCGCTGGAAAGCCCACGGACGTCTGGCTGGGAACAGTTAAATTGCTTAGCAATATTCAAATCAGAACTAATAAATCAAAATATTTCAGAAGAAGGGTCCTGACCCAAACGGCAGCTTTCCTGCTCCTCTGATGCTGCCTGGCCTGCTGTGTTCCTCCAGCTCCGCACTGTGTTATCTCTGACTCCAGCATCGGCAGTTCTTGCTTATCTCCCAGTCAAAATAAATGTCTGGTTAAATGGTCACCCGGGTCTAATAGAGGTTGACACCAATGTGCCTGTATCAGTGGTTGCTGAACTAGGCTTAAACAATATTTGCTCTGGATTCCAACCCTTAACTTTCCCATAGACCTTGATTAGACTGAGAACCTACACCGAGGAACCCTTACAGATTAAGGTTCTGGACTCATGTGAGAAGCAGCAATTCAGTTATCACTGATTGTAGTGAAAGCCAACATCAGGCTCTGAATGCAAAATGATCCAGTCCTGGCAAAACTAAAACAGCTGGCGGTGATGAGGGAAACCAAAATCACAGCTAGAAATCTTTCTGGATGCGATGAGACTAAGTCACCACAGAGAAGGCATTTAATTAAGGGAAGCAAGGTTGATTACCCTGAGTAAAGGTCGCTGCCAGATACTGGCTGAACTCCACCAGGGTCATCCAGGGGTTTCCAAAATGGAGATGTTGGTGAGAAATTATGCCTAGTGGGCAGGGTTAGATGTAGACACAGCTGTGTTGGTGGGGCACTGCCCAGAGTGCAAACGAGGACAAAACTTACCATCAGCAGCTCCCCCACATTCGTGGGAATAGCTGGCTTAACCCTGGACTTGGTTACATGTTGCTGGCGCTTTCACGGGTTTGACGTTCTTAGTCGTGGTAGATCTTCACTCAAAGTGGTTGGACATGCATTGGGTTCATTCATCAAGAATGGGGACAACGATAGAAAAGCTGCAAGCATCTTTTGTAATAAACGGACTCCCAGAAGTGTGGTCAGAGCCAACAGGCTCTTATCTACCAGCAGGGATTTAATCTATTTCTAAAATCAAATGACATTTGGCACATAAGGACAGCTCCATACTATCCGTTGTGCAACGGTCTGCCAGAAAGAGCAGGCCAAATTTTGAAGGCAGCCTTAAACAAACAGCCTATACTTTCACTCAATACCAAACCGTGCTGGTTTCTAGATAACACAGTGAGAGGCCGGATGAACACAGCAGGCCAAGCAGCACCAGAGGAGCAGGAAAGCCTGACATCGTGACCGTCCTTCGGAAATTATTGACCCGAAACAACAAACCTTCCTGCTCCACCGATGCTGCCCGGCCCGCTGCGCTCCCCCGACCTCACACCGTGCTATCTCAGATTCTCCAGCATCGGCAGTTCCTACTATCTCCGTGCTGGTTCCTATTTGATTATCGGACCACTGCCCATGTAACTACAGGCAGGGCTCTGGCAGGGTTGCTAATGGGGAATAGACTCCGCATTAGATTAAGATTGGTCTTCCCAGACGGCGGGGCAGTGAAATGGCATCAAGAATGCCAATGCCAAACATGAGATTTCTCTAAGCGAGGGAGACAGTTTACTTCAGGGGATGAAGTTTGGTGCCAACACCACGGAAACACATGACCAGGAGGCATGGTCGACGCAAGGTCAAGTCCCATGATGTACAAAGCTCAGGGAGGTGAGGTGGTCCTAAACAAGCACGTGGGCCACATGAAAGGTGCAAACCCACAAATTGGGCAGCAGGAAAACATAGGCGGCCCATCAGAACTGCCCAGAAAGGCTGTCGGAAGCCATGGCCTCTCCCTGTCCATCCAGCATCCAAGAAAGTTTAGAATCTGAGATGGACACTGTGAATGTCGCAGCCTCAATGCTTTTACCATCTGAAGAAGGGGATGAACTTTTTTTCTGAGATGCTCCGTGCCGAAGTGGCGGTCTGCAATCTTATACATTGTCCGTATTCACGGCTGAATCAGAGGAACCGGACCCAATCTGAGGGCGCCCCAGCACAGGCTACAAGAACAGGTCTCCATCCCTGGACGTAGAGGGGGAGGGATGTAGTGATTGTAATGAGGTCAGCCAGGTGGACTTCACAAAATATGAATTCCCTGATTGGGGCTGTTAACTTGGTGCAATCAGGGAGCAGTGTCAGAGCTTCTGTTTACTCAGAGAGATGGCTTTGAGGAGGCCAGACCAGCATCAAGTGCTATGCATGTGTAAATAAAGGGTGACTTGGCTATGGGATACCAGCCCGTTGTGGAGTTATTTCAAAATTCAGCATATTATCTTGTTCCAAGAGCTAATTCTGATGTTACACATGGGCAAAAAAAATGTTTTAAACCACACAAATGAGTTTTCTAAGGAATTGATACAGGCAGAGTGGTGGACATTATTTACTTGGACTTTAGTAAAGCTTTTGAAAAGATTTCACATGATAGACTAATTTGTAGAATTAGATCACATAGGATTTGGAGTGAGCTTGCCAAATGGATACAAAATGGCTTCAGGTAGGAGACAGACTGTCATTAGCAGTGGAAGGTTATTTTTCAGACTGGAGGCCTGTTACCAGCAGGGTTCTGCAGGGATTGGCACTGGGCGCAGTTTTGTCAGTCATTTATACAAATGATTTGGATGATAATATAGGATGCATGTTTAATAAGTTTGCAGATGTCATCAAAATTGGTGGTATAATGGATGCTGAAGGTTATCTAAGATTACAAAGAGATTTCGATCAATTGCATTAATGGGCTGAGGAGTGGCAGATGGAGTTTAATTTGCATAAATGCAAGGTATTGCGCTTTGGTAAAACAAACAAGGGCGGGATTTATACAATTAAAAATAGGGCATTAGGTAGTGCCGTAGAACACAGAAACCCGTGCTTAGATAAGGAGGCATTTGGCTACATTGAAACACTGCAAAATAGCAGTGCACTTGCCGAGTTTTAACATTGCTCATCGACATGGCAAAGGTCACCTCTATATAGCTGAGCTAAGCTAGTTCTTACAGTGACGGGGAAAGGGCACCTCTGATCACAGAGCTGCACACCAAGAGCGGGAACTGACGGCAAAGGTAACACAACCATTCGGTTAGCATCTATACCCACATTAGCATCTTGTGAGGTTAAAATTTATTCAGCGATAATGGGAACTGCAGATGCTGGAGAATCCAACCACTGCTTGGCCCGCTGTGTTCATCCAGCTCCACACTTTGTTATCTAACATCTTGCGATGTGTTTTTGTGAATATTAAGCAAATGCCATACACCTACCACCCTTACTAGTGACCGAAGTAAACAACCTTTATTAACTAAAACCACTGCTTTAAAAGAAAATAAAACATTAAAATAATCTTAAAACCAACAAATAAATAAATATATATAAGTGGACTGTAAAACATGCAAATAAACCAAGCAAGCATTAAAATTGTCCTCAGAGTGTAACTGACGTTCATCTGCTAACCTGTTTAGCAGTCACCAAAGATTTGCAAAATTTTGACAGTCAATGAAATAGTAACATGAGACACTTCCCGGGTGATAAACTTAAAATTCTGCACCCAAGACAGTTCATAAGCTTACTGCTTGTTTCTGTCCATTTTCCTCTAGCACCCATAACAAAACCATAAAACAATGGCACATCTATATTCATTGACCCCATAATCTGTTCTGGTAAATGTTTACATGTAGTTAAGCTTTCATCCCAAGCCTTTTCCAATGCCTCCTCTCCATTTTCAAATCACACCATCACATCTAAGACAACTACCACTGAACCTTTTTGTAAAGTTAAATCTGGTTTCCACAACTTGCTGGTATCCTCACTTATCTAAGGCTCTTCAAAGGTCTTCCAACCATATTTACACACACTGCTATAACTTTTCCATTGTCTTCTTATGCCTCTTTATCCATATATTTTTCACTGACGGACGCCATCCAGAAATGTGAGGAAGCGTCTTTAATGAAGCTTCACACCTCCAGCTCTTTCTTACTAAAAAGAGATCTTCCCAATGGGTCCATGTTGCTCTGGTTAGATACAAATTGCACCACGATAGCAAAGTGTTAATCAGTTTTGATGTCTTCATAGTAACGGCCATTTTTGACTCAAGTATTTGATATCATTCTTAAAATACTTCACTGTTAATCCCTGGCACCATAAGGACATCCATTTCAACCACTCTGTCCCCCTCCAAACTTTGTAATTTGGGCTTAACATGCTCACCAAATCCTTTCTCTCTTCCATATCCATCTCCTCTTCAAACTGTATGCCAGCGTCTCCAGGCGAACCAAATCACTTGCATTACCTTTAATTTCCTCAGCTCCTCTATTATGTCCAAATTATTCTCCATACTAAAATGGAACGATGCCTGGGAGACCTTATGCTCAGATTATTGAAGCGCCACATGTTTTCTTAAAACAGCAAATGGGATTTGCACTTCCAGCCATGAAATCTCTAACCCACCATATCTATTGCAAGCATATAGAATCCATCCAATGTAGATAGGGGTAGATGTAAAATTTCCCTGATAAAACCTCGAATGAAAGAGTCCAAGTTTCATAAAATATTCTGGGGTGTCTCTGCTAAGACAAAATGTTGATGCAACCTAGGTATAAAATAATTCTTAAACTCAATTTTCTGCATCAGGCGAAGGGCTGATCTTATCAAATTCTCTGCCCATTCTTTCAATTTGCTCTCATAGTCGGACAGTTTAATGCCCATCCATGGATTCACTTGAGAGTCCAGGTATTTCTTGGTCTCACCTGGGACAATATACTGAACCTCAATTCCACCAAATTTCAGTTCCTTTAGATGACAACACAAAAATGTTTTACCTTTGTACACAAAATGAAAACCCCTGGTCTTCTTGATGTTAATTGTGAGACCCATGTTGTCACAAAAGCATTGAACAGTCTTACGGTTGTGAGCCATCCCCATGTGAGACCCACTTACCAGCACTACATTGTCTACGAACTCCAAAGCTGTACAGTGAACAATTTCTCATTTCAAGTTAATAGTAATGCCCGATCCTACTTCCTCTAGGGTGCTTACTAATGGATCCACAGCGATATTAAATACAATGGGAGACAGACGATCGCCTTGATTAACACCACAAGCTACTTGTATAATATCAGTTTTACAGTTATATCCCTCCACTACTGTTGTATTATTCATATATAAATTCACTATTAATTTAATAAAATCTCTCAGGAGGGATATTCTTTCCAAGGTTCTAACAAGCATCTTGTGCCCAGTTGCATCAAATACCTTCACTAAATCAATAGAAACCACTGCTAAATCCATCCCGTTCTTCTCGGCTCCCTTCATAATATTCTGAAAAATCACCACATTCTCATTACAACCCAAGGTTGCTACCGGGAAGCCCTTCTGTCTTGGATTCAGCTCTACTGCTCTGCTAAGTATTTTTGCCAATATTCTGGTAAAAGTCCATAGTAGGATAGGCCCCAATGGTGATGAGCTGCCAGTTATCAATATCCCTTAAGACTACCCTTATCATTCGCCTTCAGTGTCAATAACTAACCTGCTATTCTTCAAACTATCAGAAATAACACCAGTTTTCATCCACAAGGTAAATAATCTGACTAAATGAGTTATATCCTTATAATGATTTGCCTGGATGTCCTGAAATCCCAATCCATTGGGTCCTGCAGCCGTTTTCGGGTCTGTCCCCCTGATGGCTTCGTCTACCTCTTCTTTACTCAAAGGATCCATTAAACGATCAATCTGAGTAATACTCTTGTAAGTTGTGTACCTGGTAATATTTGCTTTATTGCTGGGCAAAGAGAGCTTCTCTTTAAATATTCTTTCCTGATCATTCCTACTAAGGGGGCATAAACAATTAGAAGGTCCTCCCATCAACTCTAACAAGTTGTTGCCTTTTAGTTTTATATAGTGGTTGAGCTGTTTTAAAACATGATTTCCTTCTAGCATATCTCTTCTGTGCCCCATTTCTATTCCTAAACCTATTCTCCTTGATCATATTACCCTTCCTTTGTTGTACATTATCATCTTCCTTACCCATTTTGCTACCATTATTATGTCCTATTTCCTTCAGTTTCATCAGTCTTTCTGTAATAGCATCAACCAAACATGGTTTAATCTCTAATCCTGACCACCTTTCATATTGCTACATTCCTCAGCCTGCCCTAATAGTTCATCCACAGTATGATGGAGTTTGCATCACATTTAGCACGCTTGCCTACATTCCTCAGACCTTTTGAGTAAAGGAGTTGGAACGATATGCTGATGTTGTACAGGACTTTGGTGAGACTTCTTCTGGAATGCTGTATTCAGTTCTGCTCACCCTACTGTAGAAAGGATACTACCAAACTGGAGAGGGTTCAGAAAAGCTTTACCAGGATGTTGTTGGGAATGGAGGATTTATGTAATAAGGAGAGGCTGAAACTTTTTTTCACTGGAGTGCAGGAGGTTGAGGGGTGATTTTTGAAGGTTTATAAAATCATGAGAATGGATAAGGTGCATGGCGGGTGTCTTTTCCCCAGGGTGGGGGATTTCAAGGCTAAGGTGAGAGATTTTAAAAAGATATCAGGGACATTTTGTTTTACACACAGTGTGGTTTGTAAATGGAATGAACTTTCAGAGGAAGTGGTGGATGCAGGTACAGTTATAACTTTCAGAAGACATTTGGATAAGTGCATGAATAGGAAGTGTTTGGAGGAAATGGCCGAGCACAGGTAGGTGGGACTCGTTTAGTTTAAGATTGTGGTCAGCATGGACTGGTTAGACCAAACGGTCTGTTTCCATACTGTTTGATTAATTTTTAAGATGTTCCATGTTTTACAAGCAGAATCTTCTGCCACAGAATCATTACTGCACAAGAGGGCATTCAGGCCATCATGTCTACATCGGCTCCTTCAAAAAGTCTCTGGTGGACGTAATAAGGTCCCATGGAAGAGGAGGGAAATTATGCACCAGTACACATTACCAATGAGAATTATCTGACCACATTCACGCTGCAGTCAGTGGATTCTTGCTATGAAATCTGAGTTCAGGTGCATAATTCTTTGAAGTTTGTGTCACAGGTAGACAGTGTGGTTAAGAAGGTGTTTAGTATGCTTGCCTTCATTGCTCACGCCTTTGAGTATAGGAGTTGGGGCATCATGTTGAGATTATACAGGGTATTGGCAAGGACTCTTCTGGAGTACTGTCTGCAGTTCTGTTTGCCCTGTTACAGGAAGGATCTCATTAAACTGGAAAGCGTTCAGGATGCTGCCAGGAAGTGGAGGGTTTAAGTTGTAAAGGGAGGCTTGATCGACTGGGCCTTTTTTCACTGGAAGTTGATGGGTGAGCTTATAGAGGTTAATAAAACCATGGGGGCCACAGATAAGACGGATAGCAAAGGTCTTTTCTCTAAGGTGGGGGAGTTCAAAAACAGGTGAGAGCAGAAAGATTTAAAAAGCACACAGAGAGTGGTTAGTGTGTGGAACAAACTTCCAAAAGAAGTGGTGGATGCGAGTATGCAAGACATTTGAATAAAAAATGAATAGGAAAGGTTTGGAGGGATATGGGCCAAGTGCAGGCAGGTGTGACTAGGTGGTCAGCATGGATGAGTTGAACTGAAGTGTCTGCTTCCGTACTGTGAGTCTATGAAAGGGTTGGGAATGGGTTTAATTGGAGAGTTGCTAAAAAAGAGCTAGCACAAAGATGGTGAGCCGAATGGCCTGGTAATGTGTTGCACGCCTGTTTGATTACATCAATCACCACTGTTCACAAATGCTTCTTCGGCTGTGGGGAATTTCGGCATGTCCTGAAGTTGGAATTGAAAGGTAAGCTTGTTTCAGTTAGCGACATATTCTTAGTAACATGTTGGACTTTTCCCTACAGTTTCTCAATCTCCGTGACCGTTCACAGCTGGTATTAGAGTTTGAGTGTTATGCTGAGCTGTCTTATGCGTGCAGGTAGATTTCTGGAGTCACTCTTGCAGTCGAAATAGTACTGTTTCTTCAGCAGTACCGTCTGACGTGCAGGGGGATGGGAGCATTCAAACCGGGGCCAACAACACCACGCCCGCTTTCGAAATATTGACTAAACGTTGCACGATCGTAGCTGCATGAAATCAGTGGCTCGCATGTTTGCTTTTTGAAAGAGGGACAAGTACACGGAGAATTGGACAAACGGTTTGTGAGTACACTAGTTGGTCCAATTTATAAGATGAACATTGCACGCTTTGAATTGCTTACTGTTAGGAGCTTTCGAAAGTGAAAGCGTTTTACTTTTTGGAGGTAGTGCTCTTTGTGAATGGGATCGTACTGAAATTTAATTTTATGCTTATTGTACTATGTCAAACAAAATTATCTAAAGTTTAAATTTATGGACAGGGAAGCAAGTGGGTTAACCTGCCAACCCGGCGTGTTTTAAATGGGGATATATCTTTTCCTTCATTTGGTTGGCTACTTTGGAAAGGTCAAAGGGAGGTTCTTTCATTAAACCCTGTTTGCATTTGGAATTATCTAATCTCTGCCATTTTAAGAAGGGTACAGTTTGTTCACCACTTTATTCTAATGTGGTCACCAGAACTACTCATGGTGAACCTCTGACCAAAGCCCCAAGCACAATGATTCTGGCAACAGAATTACTGCAAGTGCTTCATTTATATTTGGCATTCCAGGGATTTTTGCAAACTACATTCAAATGCTTTGAACAGCTCTTACGTAACCTCTGCTCGACGGTCTATAATCTGTATGCTTTCGTTTGTCTATCTGTCTTGTTACCTTATGGATATGCTGTCCTCCATGAATGCATTTGTCAGAATTTGGTCATTGTGTATTCCTTTGTCTTGTTTGTCCTCTCCAAATATGACCTCACATTTCCCTAGATAACAAAGTGTGCAGCTGGATGAACACAGCAGCACAAGCAGCATCTTAGGAGTGCACAAGCTGACATTTCGGTCCTAGACCCTTCATCAGAAAAGGGGGATGGGGAGAGGGTTCTGAAATAAATAGGGAGAGAGGGGGAGGCGGATCAAAGGTGGATAGAGGAGAAGATAGGTGGAGAGGAGACGGACAAGTTAAAGGGGCAGGGATGGAGCCTGGAGAGATGAGTACAGGTGGAGAGGTAGGGAGGGCCTCCTGCGGGGCCACAATGATGCCATCCGAAGGTCGCAGGAACAGAAACTCATATTCCGTTTAGGAACCCTGCAGCCCAATGGTATCAATGTGGATTTCACAAGCTTCAAAATTCCCCCCCCCCCAGCATCCCAAAACCAGCCCAGCTCGTCCCCTCCTCTCTAACCTGTTCTATCCCCTCTTCCCACCTCAAGCCGCACCTCCATTTCCTACCTCCTAACCTCATCCTGTCCCCTTGACCTGTCCGTCCTCCCTGGACTGACCTCCCCCTCCCTACCTTCCCACCTATACTGACCTGTATAGGCTCCGTCCCCGCCCCTTTAACTTGTCCATCTCCTCTCCACCTATCTTCTCCTCTACCCACCTTCGATCCACCTCCCCCCTCTCCCTATTAATTTCAGAACCCTCTCCCCATCCCCCTTTTCTGATGAAGGATCTAGGCCCGAAACGTAAGCTTTTGAGCTCCTAAGATGCTGCTTGGCCTGCTGTGTTCATCCAGCTCCTCACTTTGCTATAGAACAGTACGGCACAGTTCACGATGTTGTGCCAACCATTGATCCTCATGTATGCACCCTCAAATTTCTGTGACCATATGCATGTCCAGCAGTCTCTTAAATGACCCCAATGACTTTGCTTCCACAACTGCTGTTGGCAATGCATTCCATGCTCTCACAACTCTCTGTGTAAAGAACCTGCCTCTGACATCCCCTGTATACTTTCCTCCAACCAGCTTAAAACTATGACCCCTCGTGCTAGCCATTTCTGCCCTGGGAAATAGTCTCTAGCTATCAACTCTATCTATGCCTCTCGTTATCTTGTATACCTCAATTGGGTCCCCTCTCCTCCTCCTTTTCTCCAGTGAAAAAAGTCCGAGCTCAGTTAACCTCTCTTCATAAGATAAGCCCTCCAGTCCAGGCCGCATCCTGGTAAACCTCCTCTGAACCCTCTCCAAAGCATCCACATCTTTCCCCAATGTAGAGGAAGCCGCACCGGGTACAGTGGATGCAGTATACCACATTGGCAGATGTGCAGGTGAACCTCTGCTTAATGTGGAATGTCATCTTGGGGTCTGGGATAGGGGTGAGGGAGGAGGTGTGGGGGCAAGTGTAGCATTTCCTGTGGTTGCAGGGGAAGGTGCCGGGTGTGGTGGGGTTGGAGGGCAGTGTGGAGCGAACAAGGGAGTCACGGAGAGAGTGGTCTCTCCGGAAAGCAGACAAAGGTGGGGATAGAAAAATGTCTTGGGTGGTGGGGTCGGATTGTAGATGGCAGAAGTGTCGGAGGATGATGCGTTGTATCTGGAGGTTGGTGGGGTGGTGTGTGAGAACGAGGGGGATCCTCTTTGGGCGATTGTGGCGGGGGCGGGGTGTGACGGATGTGTTGCGGGAAATGCGGGAGACGTGGTGAAGGGCGTTCTCGATCACTGTGGGGGGAAGTTGCGGTCCTTGAAGAACTTGGACATCTAGGATGTGCGGGAGTGGAATGCCTTATCGTGGGAGCAGATGCGGCAGAGGCGGAGGAATTGGGAATAGGGGATGGAATTTTTGCAGGAGGGTGGCTGGGAGAGGTGTATTCTAGGTAGCTGTGGGAGTCGGTGGGCTTGAAATGGACATCAGTTACAAGCTGGTTGCCTGAGATGGAGATTGAGATCCAGGAAGGTGAGGGATGTGCTGGAGATGGCCCAGGTGAACTGAAGGTTGGGGTGGAAGGTGTTGGTGAAGCGGATGAACTGTTCGAGCTCCTCTGGGGAGCAAGAGGCAGCGCCGATACGGTCATCAATGTAACGGAGGAAGAGGTGGGGTTTGGGGCCTGTGTAGGTGCGGAAGAGGGACTGTTCCACGTAACCTACAAAGAGACAGGCGTAGCTGGGGCCCATGCGGGTGCCCATGGCCACCCCTTAGTCTGTAGGAAGAGGGAGGAGTCGAAAGAGAAGTTGAGGGTGAGGACGGGTTCGGCTAGGCAGATGAGGTTGTCGGTGGAGGGGGACTGGTTGGGCCTGCGGGACAGGAAGAAGCGGTGGGCCTTGAGGCCATCTGCATGCGGAATGCAGGTGTATAGGGACTGGACGTCCATGGTGAAAATGAGGTGTTGGGGGCCAGGGAATTGGAAGTCCTGGAGGAGGTGGAGGGCGTGGGTGGTGTCATGGACGTAGGTAGGGAGTTCCTGGATCAAAGGGGAGAAAATGGAGTCCAGATAGGTGGAGATGAGTTTGGTGGGGCAGGAGCAGCCCGAGACGATTGGTCAACCAGGGCAGGCAGGTTTGTGGATTTTGGGAAGGAGATAGAAACGGGCCGTGCGGGGTTGGGGAGCAATGAGGTTGGAGGCTGTGGGTGGGAGGTCCCCTGAGGTGATGAGGTCATGAATGGTGTTGGAGATGATGGTTTGGCGCTCGGGTGTGGGGTCATGATCGAGGGGGCGGTAGGAGGTGGTGTCGGAGAGTTGGCGTCTGGCCTCGGCGATGTAGAGGTCAGTGCGCCATACTACCACTGCGCCACCCTTGTCTGCGGGTTTGATGGTGAGGTTGGGGTTGGAGCGGAGGGCTGCCCGTTCTGCAGGGGAGAGGTTGGAGTGGGTGAGAGGGGTGGAAAGGTTGAGGCGGTTAATGTCTCGACGGCAGTTGGAGATGAAGAGGTCGAGGGAAGGTAGGAGGCCTGGGGGTGGTGTCCAGGAGGAGGACTTGTGTTGGAAGCGGGTGAAGGGGTCAGTGGAGGGAGGGTTAGGCTCCCGGTTGAAGAAGTAGGCGTGGAGGCGAAGGTGGCGGAAAAACTGTTCTATGTCCAATCGTGACTGGTATTCGTTGATGTGTGGTTGTAGGGGGACAAAGGTGAGCCCCTTACTAAGGACTGACCGTTCGTCCTCAGTCAGTGGAAGGTCTGGGGGGATGGTGAAGATGCGGCAGGGTTCAGTGTGGCTGTCTTCTCTGGGGTTGCTGGCTGTGGAGGTTGTGGGCGGAGCGATGAGGGCGTCGGCCGTGGGCGGGGTTCCGTCGGCGTCGGCCGTGGGCGGGGTTCCGTCGGTGGTTGGAGTATTGGGGTGGGCAGCAGCAGCTGCGGTGAGGGTGGTGTGTGAGGTGTTGTAACCTTCAGTGGAGGCGGTGACTGCAGCAGCGGTCCTGGAAGTGGTGTGGCCGGCGGAGGTGGATGTGACGTCATCGGTGGGGTCTCCGGCCGTCAACAAGATCTCACGACTCTTAAACTCAATCCCCCTGTTAATGAAAGCCCAAACACAATATGCTTTCTTAAAACCCTGTCCACTTGGGTGGCCATTTTAAGGGATCTATGTATCTGCACACCAAGATCCCTCTGTTCCTCCACACTGCCAAGAATCCTATCCTTAATCCTGTACTCAGCTTTCAAATTCAACCCTCCAAAATGCATCACCTCGCATTTATCCAGGTTGAACTCCATCCGCCACCTCTCAGCCCATCTCTGCATCCTGTCACTGTCCCGCTGCAGCCTACAACAGCCCTCTACACTGTCAACGACACCTCCGACCTTTGTGTCGTCTGCAAACTTGCTGACCCATCCTTCAATCCCCTCATCCAAGTCATTAATAAAAATTACAAACAGTAGAGGCCCAAGGACAGAGCCCTGTGGAACACCACTCACCACTGATTTCCAGGCAGAATATTTTCCTTCTACTACCACTCGCTGCCTTCTGTTGGCCAGCCAATTCTGTATCCAGACAGCTAAGTTCCCCTGTACCCCATTCCTCCTGACCTTCTGAATAAGCCTACCATGGGGAACCTTATCAAATGCCTTACTGAAGCCCATATACACCACATCCACAACTCGACCCTCATCAACTTTTCTAGTCACATCACATCCTCAATGAACTCGATAAGGTTTGTGAGGCATGACCTGCCCCTCACAAAGCCGTGTTGACTGCATTTGATCAAGCCATGCTCTTCCAGATGGTTATCTAGGATTCTCCAGCATCTGCAGTTCGCATTATCTCTCACATTTTCCTAATTGGATTCCAAACTGGAAGGACAGGGGTCACAGATACAAGAACATAGAACATAGACCAATACAGGCCCTTCGGCCCACGTTGTTGTGCCAAACCTTTACCCTAATCCTAAGGTCTATCTAATCTCCACCCTAACTTATACTATCATCCATTTGCCTATCTAGTGCCCCTCCAAGTAACACACCATCCTGACATGGAAGAAGCTATAACACTATTCCTTCAGTGTTATTGGGTCAAAATCCTGGAACTCCCTTCCTGAAAGTACCTGAGGTCTCCAGACCCCAGATGCATCATGGGGCAGCACGGTGGCTCAGTGGTTAGCACTGCAGCCTCTCAGCGCCAGGGACCTGGGTCCAATTCCAGCCTCGGGCAACTGTCTGTGTGGAGTTTGCATATTCTCCCTGTGTCTGCGTGGGTTTCCTCCCACAGTCCAAAGATGTGCAGGCTAGGTGGATTGGCTAAATTGCCCATAGTGTTCAGGGGTGAGTGGATTACAGGGGGATGGGCCTAGGTGGGATTCTTCAAGGGGCGGTGTGGACTTGTTGGGCCGAAGGGCCTGTTTCCACATTGTAGGGAATCTAATCTAAAATCACGGTGGTTAAAGAAGGTAGCTCACTACCAAGGGACAGGGGGAGAAAAAGTTGGTCTTGCCATCAAAACCCACATGGCAAGAACTGATAACACAATTTGATGGGAAGTGATGAAACAGACTTGAAAAAGAAAAGCAGTTTTTGGAAAGATGACGCGGTTTTAGAGTCTTAAGCCATGGAATTGTACAGCACAGACCATTCGATCCAACTCATCCATGCAGACCGGATATCCTATATTGATCCAGTCCCATTTGCCATTAGTTGGCTCATATCCCTCTAAGCTCTTCCTATTCATATAGCCATCCAGATGCCTTTTAAATGTTGTAATTGTATCAGCCTCCACCACTTTCACTTCATTCCATGCATGCACCACTCTCTGGATGAAAAAGTTGCCCATTAGGTCCCTTTTTTTTAGATTTTTCCCCTCTCATCTTAAACGTGTGCTCTCCAGGTTTGGACTCCTTGGGGAAAAGACCTGCACCCTAGCCATGCCCTTCATAAATTTATAAACCTCTATAAGGACGCCACTCAACCTCCAGGGAAAATATTCCAGCTTATTCGGCCTCTCCCTATAGTACGAACGCTTCAACCTTGGTAACACCCTGTAAATCTTTTCTGCACCCTTTCAAATTGCACAACACCGTTCCTATAACTGGGAGAGCAGAACTCTACATAGTATTTCAAAGTGGCCTAACCAATGTCCTGTACAGCTGCAACAGGACATCTCAACTCCTATGCTTAATGCACTTTACAATAAACGTAAGCATGCCAAACTCCACCTTCACTAAATAAAAACCAAAACAACTGTGGATGCTGTAAATCAAACAAAAACAAATTGCTGGAAAAGCTCAACAGGTCTGGCAGCACCTGTGAAGAGAAATCAGAGTTAATGTTTTGGGTTCTGTGGAAGGGTTACCGGACCTGAAACATTAACTCTGGTTTCTCTTCCAAATATGTTCTATGCGCTGCCAGATATGTTCATCTTTTCCAGCAATTTCTGTTTTTGTTCCTTCTTCGCTACCCTGTCTACCTGTGACTCCTCTTTCAAGGAACCATGCACCTGCACCACTACGTCTCTTTGTTCAGCAGCAATCCCCAGGCCTTACTATTAATTGTGAAAGCCTACCCTGATTTGCTCAACTGTTTGATGGTTGAGCCAAAATAGTGAAGAATATTCCCTCTAGAAATTAGGATCCACAGCAACGCAGGGTCTGGGTGACAAATGGCTGTGTCAAAATAGGGAAGTGAAAGTGCATTTGGAGGTTAGGCGTGACGTGCACTTAGCCATGGCAGTGGAGTAATTGCTTTGTTTTCTAAACAGGAAGGAAGCTAGACTTTTATCGAGAATGGAAGAACAAGAAAGGGAACAAACATTTGAAGACTTTGGAACCGAACTGGGTAATAACTTTCGAGATCTCTGCGAGTCCAACAATCCAGACCTCTCTCAGGCAGAAAAGTTCATTGGAGAGGGAGCCTTGGAAAATCTCAGTGTTGACACGATTGGCTCCATTTTATGTAAAGTTGCCATGAAAGGTCACGAAGAAATCATGAGGAAGTTGCTTTTGAGTGACAAGGTAGACGTGAATTACCAGGAGCCGAAATATAAGTGGTCGCCCCTCCTTAACGCTGTGCAAGCGGAACATGAGAGAATTGTTGACTTGCTGTTGGAACACGGGGCCGACCCCAGGCTCCAGAAGAAGAATGGCGCCTCGCCTTTCATTGTCGCTGCAATAACTGGTAATGTGAATCTGCTCAGCAAGTTTCTTGAGCTGGGTGCAGATATCGACGAGGCAGACAGCAATGGTTTTACGGCCTTTATGGAAGCAGCACAGTATGGCCACGAGGAGGCGCTGCGCTTTCTCTTCCAGGAAAAGGCCGATGTGAACAAGCACAGGATGGTCTCTGAGGCCATGGCGAAAATTGGTAAAGGAGGGAAGACAGCCCTGATTGATGCTGTGTTGAACAAGCGTAAGGACATCGTTGAGATCTTGTTGGATGAAATGAAGGCGGATGTTAATGCATTTGACAACCTTGGCAAAACGCCACTCATCCACGCCTTGGAGAGCGGGAATGGGGAGATTGTGGAGATTCTGTTAAAGCGGGGAGCCGACGTTAACGCCACAGACAAAAACCAGAACACGCCTCTGAGCGTTGCATTGACCAACTGTAGCCCTGACAGCCCCCTGTTGGAACAGCTCGTGAAGTGCACCCAGAATCTGAATGTCCAGGACAGCCATGGGAAAACACCATTGATCCGTGCAGTAGAGAAGAAGATGTCAGAGGTGGTTAAACTTCTGCTGGAGATTGAGGGCACGGCAATCAATGCACAAGATCATTTGGGCCAGACAGCCCTACTAGCAGCTGTGGAAAATAAGGATATGTTGTTGTCACAAATGCTGTGTGAGAAAGGGGCTGATGTATCCTGTACAAACAATCACGGGGACACGGCGTTAATGATAGCCATAAGGAAGTATGACAATAAAACTAAAAATATACTGATCAAGCATGGGGCAGAGAAGGTGGCATCCAGTGGCGGAAGACCTCCTTCAAAATGGAAGGAGCACAGCCAACGTTGGAAAATAATCCTTGGAAACCTGCAGAGGGAGCACCGTGGTCCCATTGGGAAACTGAAACTATCCAGAATCCCCGATTATAAGATTAGAGAAGAACTCAATGTGACGGAAGTCTACCTTGGTTTCGTCAATAATGAGACGGAAGTGGCGGTGAAATGTCACAGGAAGGGTGTGGAAGGAGCCAAAAGAGAATTGGATTGCCTCCGTGATCCCAAGATCAGTGGCAGCAGTAGCTTTGCTAACCTCCTGCATTGTGAAAGTGATGATTATTGTGATTATCTCTGTCTGAACCTCTGTGATTATAACCTTGAGGAGTGTGTGAGCGAGTGGCCAGACAAAATGCGAGGGGATGCCCCTAAAATAATGAAGCAGTTGGTTCAGGCTCTACAGCTCTTGCACAAGGTTAAGTTTGCTCACCGGGATTTGCATCCAACAAATGTCCTCAGAGGTAATGTCTCTCAAACATTTTTGTATATTTTGGAGAGTTAATACATTCTGAGGTGTCCCCAGTTAAATACTTTGTGCTGCTCCAACGTTCAATTCACTGTGCTCTAATGCAGTTGTGGAAGATGGAACAGGAGCTAATCTTTATATTGTCTTAAAAGTATTTATTTATGAGATACACCTTTATAAGCACACATTTCCTAACCCAAAGATTATAGTTTCAGATATTGCAGGTGTCAGCAGACCTAAGTAAAAACAGAAAATGTTACGATATTAAAAAAAACTCAGCAGGCCTAGCAATTTTCGTTTAATTTCAAATACATACTTTATTCATAAACGGATTCTTATATATGTACTCGGTAACCAAAGCAGTTTGGTTCTCTATGGTAGCACATGAAGAAACAAAACAAACTTTGGAGTTTGACCCAAGGCATTTGTTACTTGTACGTGATTATATTTACATGTGTTTGATAACCGAACGGACCCCTATTTAACTTTGGCAGAAAGACCTCAGACTGTGGCCTTTCCCTGCTGCGCCTTGGGGTCAGCTGCCCCAAGCTTTAGTGCGTCCCTCAGCACGTAGCCCTGGACCTTGGAATGTGCCAAACTGCAATACTCAGTCAGGGTTGACTGCTTGTTCTGGAAGACCAACAAGGTTCAGGCAGACCAAAGAGCATCTTTCACTAAGTTGATGGTCCTCCAGGCGCAGGAAGGGTCTAGGCCTGAAACGTCAGCTTTCCTGCTCCTAAGATGCTGCTTGGCCTGCTGTGTTCATCCCGCTGTACACCTTGTTGTCGCAGTAGATGTTTGTTTGTCTTGGTCTGCATCCTGGGAAACAGACCGTAGAGCATAGATTCCCGCGTCTCAGAGCTTGGGATGAATCTCAACGAAAACCGTTGCTTGTCTCTTCAGAATTCCTTTGCAAAGGCACATTCTGGCAGGAGATGTGTGACAGTACGCTCCAAACCCCCCTCCCTGACCTTTACCACCACCACCACCACCACCCTGCAGCCACTTTGAGTACAGCATGCGGTGGTGCAGACCGACTGGGTGTACATGAAGGGTCTGACAGTGCCCTTCTCAACCACCATGCAAGCGATGTCTTTGTCTTTTGTTGGAAGGTTGTGGTGATGAGGGATTGCAGCAGTCAACACTTAGGGCCCTTACCTTCCATGACAACTACAGTTTCAGTCTGTGTCTATTTATACAGGCATCCACTTCTATACAATTAATCAGAATTAATGTAACATGGAAAATGCTGGGAATATTCAGCAGTGAGAGTTAACAGCATCTATAGAAAGAGAAACAGAGTTAAAGTTCATTGGGAGACCTTTCGTCAGAATTCAGAGAAGTTAAGAATGAACAGCTTTTAAGTAATGACAGAAGAGAGATGCGCAAGAAGAAAGGGACTGAGGAGGCAAGTATATGGTCAAGAGGAAAGGCTGTGAGGCAAAATGAAGTGATTGTGGGGCAAACATTGCGAAAACAGCGGAGTCCAGAGAGGTGAGTAGTCAAGGCAGGGAAGCATGGAAAACCTGGCACCAAGAAGGATTCTGTGGCCTGGGAGCGAGGCAGAAAAAGACAAATAAATTCACTGGTAATGCGTGCCGTCCTGGCCATTTGTCACCCCAATCCTCAATCCTGAAGTGCATGTTTTGTGCTAAAGTCTGCAGTGGGGATAGCACTCACTGAGTTCCAGTCTTCAGTTCCAAGAATGCTAGCTTTGAAAACACTTTGCCCTTGTAAAGTTGACAATATTTTACTTGAATTTACATTTTGGATTCTGACAGAAGGAAAAAAAAGGCTTATGTTTCTATAGTGCCTTTCACAGCCTCACCGAATTCCTTGTGTTACAAGGAGGCCGCTCCGCCCATCCTGTCTAGACCAGCTCTTCAAAAGAGCAATTCACTGAGTGTCATTCACCTGCCTTCTCCCTGTCAACCTGCACATTGTTCCTGTTCAAATAACAGTCTCATTCCCTTCGGAATGTTTAAATTGAAGCTGCCTCTGTCACAATCTCAGGCAGTGCATCCAACACTTTAACCACTCGCTGCCTGAAAATGGTTTCTTTTTCTCCTTGAGTGTGGGGATCAGCGTTTGCTCAGTTAGTGGCACTCCCACTTTGGCCTCAGAAGGTTGTGGGCTCATTCCCACTCATGTGCAATCACTAAAGTTGCCATCTGTGCAGAACTGAAGAAGGCTACAGTGTGGGAGGTGTGGTGGCTTTCAGCTGAGACCTCCAGTTCGGACCCTACTTTGTTGTCTAAGTTGAACGCAGATGGTCCCGTTACATTCTCTGGAGAAAGTTAGAAAAGTTAAGCCCATATTTATCCCTTAGTCATTTCCTTGCAGGACTCTCAGGAATGGTGACAGTTCTGAAAGCTCTTGTTGACTGTGAACTGTGCTTAGATATTCCCAGTCTGTAAAGGGTGTGACATAAACGGAATTGCTTTGATTAGGTTGCTGTCCAGATCAATGTGACTTGTTGAAGAATAGTCAAAGAAACAATGCTGTGGATCCATTTTTGATCAGTCTCACACCCATTTAATTAATTGCTCCTGCCATTTTGATTGAGTGCAAACCCATGCAGTTCCTTTAGAGCTGTTCTCTTCCTTTCATGTTTGGGCTGAGTTTTACCACAAAGTGTAAGCTTTTCCAAGGTTAATGGAGGGTTTTTCTCTGCGAGCCCAGCAGGTTTTCTTGTGCTGTCTTCCCAAAGTCACTTGTTTATCGATACAACACATTCCCGCAGTGCCCAACTCATTATATACTCCCATCGATAGTGGGGGTGAAGGATATTGGGATCGGATGTGATGATTGGAGTTGGGGGGTTTGCTGATGGGAGTGGGGATGGAGTAGAAGGGATGGGAGTAGTAGAGTGTTGGGGGGGTAGGAGTAATGGGGAGAGTGGGTGGGAGTGGTAGATTAAAGGTGTGTTGCAATTGGGGTGGGAGTGGGGAATTGGGGATGAGGGATTAAGGGAGTGGGGACTGAAGAGATGGGAGGTGGCAGGAGTGGGGGATTGTGGATTGTGGGGATAGGAAACTGGGTGTATGGGAATAGGTGTGTGGGATTGGAGGGGGTGGTGGAGGGGGGGTATTGGGGAGCGTGATATGGAGGGTCAGACAAGCAAATCGTGCGCTAGAGTCACCAGGTTACTGCTTTTCCTTTCATACTGAGAATTATTGCTGTCTACAATGCATGGAGCAACTGGGAGAATGGAAAACTGTATGTCAGGAGGTTAAGTGACATCATAACAAAGATGGGAATGCGCGCTAAATAGACCTCTTGCCACTCCTAGTTGAGCAGCTCACCGCTCACCACTCAACACTCAGTTGGGAAATGGGACCTTTTGCTGGATGATGTCGGGAAACTCATCGCTGGCTGTCTCTCTCAAAGTTTTCCCACCATTGCCCATGCTGTTCAAGGACGGGGAAGATCCCGACATTGGCTTTCCATGTTAGTTATATTAACGGAATCTCTATATAGTTCGTTCCAGTAAACTTCTTCTGCCCTTTATCTGCCCATGTAACCAACCTAAAGCCTGTTTGAAGTCCTACACTATCCTCCTCACAGTTCACAACACATCCAAGTTTTGTACCATCTATATACATCAAAAGTTCACCACCACTTACAATAGCACAGCACAGAGCTCAGGTACAACAGGTCATTGGGCACAACTGGATCATGCTAGAGTTTAGGCTTCAAACAAACCTGCTCCCACCCTACTTCATCTCAGCATCAGCAACACCGTCTATTCCTTATTCCCTCATGGGTTTACCCAGCTTCTCAAACCCCGAAAAGCGTCAACCTTGAAATCATCACTCAGTATAAGGTGACTGAAACTCTGACCTGGGTGTAATAGATGAACTTCAAAGACCAAGAATTCCAAATTGTGTCTAACAGTGAATGGAACTATAGATGGATGTATTTAAAATTGATTTGGAGCCTTTTTGTTGTATGTCTGATCAGAGTGCAGAGCAGTAAAATGGTTTCATTTTCTACAGATGTTGAAGAAAATTTTCGCCTGGCAGATTTTGATAAGAGTGTGCATTTTGATAAGAATCCAGCTGTGCCGATTTGCTCTGGGACCTGGGAAGCTTCAGAAATCCTGCAGAAACTGGAACGTTTGCCAAAGGCAGCGTTTACCGAGGATGAGCTGTTCAAAGCAGACGTGCAGGTCTATGTTTGTAATTTTTATTAATGACTTGGACGAGGGAATTGAAGGATGGGTCAGCAAGTTTGCAGACGACACAAAGGTCGGAGGTGTCGTTGACAGTGTAGAGGGCTGTTGTAGGCTGCAGCGGGACATTGACAGGATGCAGAGATGGGCTGAGAGGTGGCAGATGGAGTTCAACCTGGATAAATGCGAGGTGATGCATTTTGGAAGGTCGAATTTGAAAGCTGAGTACAGGATTAAGGATAGGATTCTTGGCAGCGTGGAGGAACAGAGGGATCTTGGTGTGCAGATACATAGATCCCTTAAAATGGCCACCCAAGTGGACAGGGTTGTTAAGAAAGCATATGGTGTTTTGGCTTTCATTAACAGGGGGATTGAGTTTAAGAGTCGTGAGATCTTGTTGCAGCTCTATAAAACTTTGGTTAGACTGCACTTGGAATACTGCGTCCAGTTCTGGGCGCCCTATTATAGGAAAGATGTGGATGCTTTGGAGAGGGTTCAGAGGAGGTTTACCAGGATGCTGCCTGGACTGGAGGGCTTATCTTATGAAGAGAGGTTGACTGAGCTCGGTCTCTTTTCATTGGAGAAAAGGAGGAGGAGAGGGGACCTAATTGAGGTATACAAGATAATGAGAGGCATAGATAGAGTTGATAGCCAGAGACTATTTCCCAGGGCGGAAGTGGCTAGCACGAGGGGTCATAGTTTTAAGCTGGTTGGTGGAAAGTATCGAGGGGATGTCAGAGGCAGGTTCTTTACGCAGAGAGTTGTGAGAGCATGGAATGCGTTGCCAGCAGCAGTTGTGGAAGCAAGGTCATTGGGGTCATTTAAGAGACTGCTGGACATGTATATGGTCACAGAAATTTGAGGGTGCATACATGAGGATCAATGGTCGGCACAACATTGTGGGCTGAAGGGCCTGTTCTGTGCTGTACTGTTCTATGTTCTATGTTCTATGTTGTGGTGACTT
>NC_081361.1:7190845-7193345 GCF_030684315.1 Stegostoma tigrinum | reverse complement strand
TATGTGTGGGAGAGCGTGTGTGTGTCTGTGTGTCTGTGTGGGTGTGGGTGTGTGGTGTGGGAGAGTATGTGTGTGTGAGAGAGAGAGAGAGCGTGTGTGTGTGTATGTGTGGGAGAGCGTGTGTGTGTGTGTCTGTGTGTGTGTGTCAGTGTGTGTGTGCAGTGGGAAAGTATGTTAGGGGAGAGAGAGTGTGTGTGTGTTGCGGGTGAGAGTGATTGAGTGGGGAGGTGGTGGAGGGTATAAATGAGTTGGGGGTGAGAGTGTGTGCATGTGAGAGGAGTTGAGTGTCTGCATGTGTCGGGGACAGTCTGTGTATGTGTGGGAGTGAATTGAGAGTGTATGTGGGTTGGTGATGGTAAAGTGTGTGTGTGTCGGTGCGTGTGTGTGTGTGTGTGTGTGTGTGTGTGTGTGTGTGTGTGTGTGTGTGTGTGTGTGGAAACTGTGTGCGTGTGGGGTTGTGGGAGAGTGTGTATATGTGGTTGAGAGTGTGTGTGTGTGTGTGTGTGTGTGTGGGGAGAATGTGTGTTGGGAAAGGTGTTGTGGGGTGGAGAGTGTGAATGTGTTTTAGGGGAGAATGTGTTTGTCGGGGAATGGAGAGGATGTCTGTGTGTGTGTGTTTGTAGAGTGTATTTTGTGTTTTGTGTGTGGTGTGTGTGTGGTGTGTGTGTGTGTGTGTGTGTGTGTGTGTGTGTGTGTGTGTGTGTGTGTGTGTGTGTGTGTGTGTGTGTGTGTGTGTGTGTGTGGATGGGAATGTGAGTGTGTCTGTGTGTGTGGGACAAAAAGAGATGTGCTGTGTTGGGGAGAGTGTGTCTGTGTTGACGGGGAGAGAGTGTGTGTGTGTGGGTAGTGGGGTAGATTGTGTGCGAGTGTCGGGGTCGGAGAGACGGGAGAGATAGAATGTGTGTCTGTGTGTGTGTGTGTGTGTGTGTGTGTGTGGGTCAGAGAGTGATGTGCGCTGTCGGGGAGAGTGTGTGTGTGTTGGGGCGGAGAGAGTGTGTGTGGGAGTGGGAGAGTGTGTGTGTGTGTGAGTAGTGGGGGAGAGTGTGTGCGAGTGTGGGGGTTGGAGAGTGCGGGAGTGTGTGGGGGAATCGAGTGTGTGTGTGTGTGGGGCGGGAGAAACTCTGTGTGTGTGTGTGAGTGTGTGTGTGTGTGTGTGTGTGTGTGTATGTGTGTGTGTGTCGGGGGTGGAGAATGTGTTTGTGTTGGGTGGGAGAGTGATTGTGTGGGGAGGTGGAGGAGAGTATGAATGTGTTGGGGGAGAGAGAGTGTGTGTGTGAGGGGAGGAGAGTGTTTGCGTGTGAGGGGGAACGTGTGTGTGTGTGTGTGTGTGTGTGTGTGTGTGTGTTTAGGGGGATTGAGAGTGTGTGTGTGTGTTGGGGGAGAGAGAGTATGTGTTTGTGTGTGTGTGTGTGTGTGTGTGTGTGTGTGTGTGTGTGTGTGTGTGTGTGTATGTCAGAGGTGGAGAGTGTGAGTGTATTGGGGCGGAGAGTGATTGTGTGGGAAGGTGGTGGAGAGTGTGAATGTGTTGGGGGAGAGAGAGTGCGTGTGTAAGGGGAGGAGAGTGTCTGCGTGCGTGTGTGTATGTGTGTGTGTGTGTGAGAGAGAGAGAGTGTGTGTGTGTGTGTGTCTGTTTGTGGTGTGGGAGAATATGTAGGTGTGTGTGTGTGTATGTGTGTGTTTGTGGTGTGGGAGAGTATGTAGGTGTGTGTGACAGAGAGAGATGTGTGTATGTGTGGGAGACCATGTGTGTGTGTGTGTGTGTGTGTGTGTGTGTGTGTGTGTGTGTGTGTGTGTGTGTGTGTGTGCATGTATGTGCATTTGTGTGTGTGTGTGTCTGAGTGGTGTGGGAGAGCGTGTGTGGTGTGTGTATGTAGCTGAGAGTGTGTGTATGTTGGGGAGAGAGTGTTTGGGGGATGGAGAGTGTGTTTATGAGGGGGTGGTGGGAGAGTGTGTGTTGTGGGTGGAGTGTACATGTGTGTGTGGGGACTGTGTGTGTGTCTGTGTGTGTGTGTGTGTGTGTGTGTGTGTGTGTGTGTGTGTGTGTGTGTGTGTGTGTGTGTGCCGGGGGTGGAGAATGTGAGTGTGTTGGGTGGGAGAGTGATTGTGTGGGGAGGTGGTGGAGCGTATGAATGTGTTGGGGAGAGAGTGTGTGTGTGTGTGTGTGTGTGTGTGTGTGTGTGTGTGTGTGTGTGTGTGTGTGTGTGTGTGTAGCTGAGAGTGTGTATGTGGGGGGGAGAGTGTGTGGGGAATGGAGAGTGTGTTTGTGAGGGGGTGGTGGGAGAGTGTGTGTTGTGGGTGGAGTGTATATGTGTGTGTGGTGATTGTGTGTGTGTGTGTGTGTGTGCGCGTGTGTGTGTGTGAGCAGGTGTTGGAATGGAGAGTGTGTGTATGGGGGGTGATGGAGAGCATGTGTGTGTGTGTTGAGGGGTGGAGAGTGTGTTTGTGTTGTGAGGAGATTGTGTATGTTGGAGGGTAGAACGGAGAGAATGTGTGAGTGTGT
>NC_081361.1:7185845-7188345 GCF_030684315.1 Stegostoma tigrinum | reverse complement strand
TTGCGCGTGTGTGACATCAGGGGTTGGGATGGAGAGTGTGTGTATATGTGGGTTGATGGAGAGGGTGTGTGTGTGTGTTGCATGGTGGAGAGTGTGAATGTGTTAGGGAAGAGAGTGTGTGTGTTGGAGGGTGAAATGGAGAGTATGTGTGTGTGTGTCCAGGAGGAGAGTGTCTGTGAGTGTGTGTGTGTGTGTGTGTGTGTGTTTGTGTGTGTGTGTGTGTGTGTGTGTGTGTGTGTGTGTGTGTGTGTGTGTGTGTGTGGGGATGGGAATGTGAGTGTGTCTGTGTGGGTGGGACAAAAATAGTATGTGCGCTGTGGGGGAGAGTGTGTGTGTGTTGGTGGGTGGAGAGTGTGTGTGTTGTGGGTGGAGTGTACGTGTGTGTGTGTGTGTGTGTGTGTGTGTGTGTGTGTGTGTGTGTGTTTGTGTGTGTGTGTGTGTGTGTGTGTGTGTGTGGTGTGGGAGAGTATGTATGTGTGTGTGAGAGAGAGAGTATGTGTGTGTATGTGTGGGAGAGCGTGTGTGTGTCTGTGTGTGTGTGGGTGTGGGTGTGTGGTGTGGGAGAGTATGTGTGTGTGAGAGAGAGAGAGAGCGTGTGTGTGTGTATGTGTGGGAGAGCGTGTGTGTGTGTGTGTGTGTGTGTGTGTGTGTGTGTGTGTGTGTGTGTGCAGTGGGAAAGTATGTTAGGGGAGAGAGAGTGTGTGTGTGTTGTGGTTGAGAGTGATTGAGTGGGGAGGTGGTGGAGGGTGTAAATGAGTTGGGTGTGTGTGTGTGCAGGTGAGAGGAGTTGAGTGTCTGCGTGTGTCGGGGACAGTCTGTGTATGTGTGGGAGTGAATTGAGAGTGTATGTGGGTTGGTGATGGTAAAGTGTGTGTGTGTCGGTGTGTGTGTGTGTGTGTCAGAGGTGGAGAGTGTGAGTGTGTGTGTGTGTGTGTGTGTGTGTGGCTGAGATGTGTGTTTGTGGGGGAGAGAGTGTGTGGGGGATAGAGAGTGTGTTTGTGAGGGGGTGGTGGGAGCGTGTGTGTTGTGTGTGGATTGTACGTGTGTGTGTGTGTGTGTGTGTGTGTGGGGGGGGAGTGTGTGCGCGCGTGCGTATGTGTGTGGCGGGGGTGGAGAGTGTGTGTGTTGGGGGGGAGAGTGATTGTGTGGGGAGGTGGTGGAGAGTGTAAATGAGTAGTGGGAGAGAGAGAGAGAGAGTGTGTGTGTTTGTGTGTGTGTGTGTGTGTGTGTGTGTGTGTGGATGGGAATGTGAGTGTGTCTGTGTGTGTGGGACAAAAAGAGATGTGCTGTGTTGGGGAGAGTGTGTCTGTGTTGACGGGGAGAGAGTGTGTGTGTGTGGGTAGTGGGGTAGATTGTGTGCGAGTGTCGGGGTCGGAGAGTCTGTGTGTGGGGGGAGGAGAGTGTGTGTGTGTGTGGGTAGTGGGGGAGAGTGTGTGCGAGTGTCGGGGTTGGAGAGTGTGAGAGTGTGTGTTGGGGAATCAAGAGTGTGTGTGTAGGGGGAGATATAGAATGTGTGTGTGTGTGTGTGTGTGTGTGTGTGTGTGTGTGTGTGTGTGTGTGTGTGTGTGTGTGTGTGTGGGGAGAATGTGTGTTGGGTAAGGTGTTGTGGGGTGGAGAGTGTGAATGTGTTTTAGGGGAGAATGTGTTTGTCGGGGAATGGAGAGGATGTCTGTGTGTGTGTGTTTGTAGAGTGTGTTTTGTGTTTTGTGTGTAGTGTGTGTGTGGTGTGTGTGTGTGTGTGTGTGCGTGTGAGTGTGTGTGTGTGTGTGTGTTGGGGGTGGAGAATGTGTGCGTGTTGGGTGGGAGAGTGATTGTGTGGGGAGGTGGTGGAGAGTATGAATGTGTTGGGGGAGACAGAGTGTGTGTGTGAGGGGAAGAGACTGTTTGTGTTTATGGGGGAACGTGTGTGTGTGTGTGTGTTTGGGGGGATAGAGAGTGTGTGTGTGTGTGTTGGGGGAGAGAGAGTATGTGTGTGTCTGTGTCTGTGTGGTGTGGGAGAGCGTGTGCGTGTGTGTGTGTGTGTGTGTGTGTGTGTGTGTGTGTGTGTGTGTGTGTGTGTAGCTGAGTGTGTGTATGTGGGGGAGAGATTGTGTGGGGAATGGAGAGTGTGTTTGTGAGGGGGAGGTGGGAGAGTGTGTGTTGTGGGTGGAGTGCACGTGTGTGTGGGGACTGTGTGTGTGTGTCGGGGGTGGAGAATGTGTGTGTGTTGGGTGGGAGAGTGATTGTGTGGGGAGGTGATGGAGAGTATAAATGTGTTGGGGGAGAGAGAGTATGTGTGTGAGGGGAGGAGAGTGTTTGCGTGTGTGGAGGAACGTGTGTGTATGTGTGTGTGTGTGTGTGTGTGTGTGTGTGTGTGTGTTTGGGGGGATAGAGAGTGTGTGTGTGTGTGTTGGGGGAGAGAGAGTATGTGTGTGTGTGTGTGTGTGTGTGTGTGTGTGTGTGTGTGTGTGTGTGTCTGTGTGTCTGTGTGGTGTGGGAGAGCGTGTGAGTGTGTGTGTGT
>NC_081361.1:6973345-6975845 GCF_030684315.1 Stegostoma tigrinum | reverse complement strand
AGGAGAGTATGTGTGTGTGAGAGAGAGAGAGAGCGTGTGTGTGTGGCAAGTATGCAGTGGGAAAGTATGTTAGGGGAGAGAGAGTGTGTGTGAGTTGCGGGTGAGAGTGATTGAGTGGGGAGGTTTTGGAGGGTGTAAATGAGTTGGGAGTGAGAGTGTGTGCATGTGAGAGGAGTTGAGTGTCTGCGTGTGTCGGGGACAGTCTGTGTATGTATGGGAGTGAATTGAGAGTGTATGTGGGTTGGTGATGGTAAAGTGTGTGTGTGTCGTTGTGTGTGTGTATGTGTGTGTGTGTGTGTGTGTGTGTGTGTGTGTGTGTGTGTGTGTGTCGGGTGTGGAGAATGTGTGTGTTGGGTGGGAGAGGGATTGTGTGGGGACGTGGTGGAGAGTATGAATGTGTTGGGGGAGAGAGAGTGTGTGTGTGAGGGGAGGAGAGTGTTTGCGTGGGTGCGGGAATGTGTGTGTGTGCGTGTGTGTGTGTGTTTGGGGGGATAGAGAATGTGTGTGTGTGTTGGAGGGAATTGAGAGTGTGTGTGGGGGTTGATGGAATGTGCATGTGTGTGTGTGTGCTGTGTTTTGAGAGTATGTTGGTGGAGAGTGTGTGTGTGTATGTCAGGGGTGGAGAGTGTGAGTGTATTGGGTGGGAGAGTGATTGTGTGGGAAGGTGGTGGAGAGTGTGAATGTGTTGGGGGAGAGCGAGTGCGTGTGTGAGGGGAGGAGAGTGTCTGCGTGTTTGTGTGTGTGTGTGTGTATGTGTGTGAGAGAGAGAGTGTGTGTGTGTGGGGCAGAGAGTGAATGTGCACTGTCGGGGAGAGTGTGTGTGTTGGGGCGGAGAGAGTATGTGTAGGAGTTGGAGAGTGTGTGTGTGTGAGTAGTTGGGTAGAGTGTGTGTGAGTGTGGGGGTTGGAGAGTGCGAGTGTGTGTGGTGGAATCGAGAGTGTGTGTGGGGTGAGAGAAAATGTGTGTGTGGTGTGTGTGTGTGTGTATGTGTGTGTGTGTGTGTGTGTGTGTGTGTGTGTGTGTGTGTGGGGCAGAGGGTGGTGTGCTCTGTCGGGGAGAGTGTGTGTGTGTTGGGGCGGAGAGAGTGTGTGTGGGAGTGGGAGAGTGTGAGTAGTGGGGTAGAGTGTGTGCGAGTGTGGGGGTTGGAGAGTGCGAGTGTGTGTGGGGGAATCGAGTGTGTGTGTGTGGGGCGGGAGAAACTCTGTGTGTGTGTGTGTGTGTGTGTGTGTGTGTGTGTGTGTGTGTGTCGGCGGTGGAGAATGTGTTTGTGCTGGGTGGGAGAGTGAATGTGTGGGGAGGTGGTGGAGAGTATGAATGTGTTGGGGGAGAGAGAGTGTGTGTGTGAGGGGAGGACAGTGTTTGCGTGTGAGGGGGAACGTGTGTATGTGTGTGTGTGTGTGTGTGTTTAGGGGGATAGAGAGTGTGTGTGTGTGTTGGGGGTGAGAGAGAGAGAGTGTGTGTGTGTGTGTGTGTATGTGTGTAGCTGAGAGTGTGTGTATGTGGCGGAGAGAGTGTGTGGGGAATGGAGAGTGTGTTTGTGAGGGGGTGGTGGGAGAGTGTGTGTTGTCGGTGGAGTGTACATGAGTGTGTGGGGACTCTGTGTGTGGTGTGTGTGTGTGTTTGTGTTTGTGTGTGTGTATGTGTGTGTGTTTGTGTGTGTGTGCTTTGGGGTGGGTGTGTGTTGGTGGAGAGTGTGTGTGTGTGTGTGTGTGTGTGTTTGTGTGTGTATGTCAGAGGTGGAGAGTGTGAGTGTATTGGGGCGGAGAGTGATTGTGTGGGAAGGTGGTGGAGAGTGTGAATGTGTTGGGGGAGAGAGAGTGCTTGTGTAAGGTGAGGAGAGTGTCTGCGTGCGTGTGTGTGTGTGTGTGTGAGAGAGAGAGAGTGTGTGTGTGTGTGTGTGTGTGTATGTGTGTGTTTTTGGTGTGGGAGAGTATGTAGGTGTGTGTGTGAGAGAGAGAGAGTGCGTGTATGTGTGGGAGACCATGTGAGTGTGTGTCGGTGTGTGTGTATGTGTGTGTGTATGTGTGTGTGTGTGTGTGTGTGTGTGTGTGTGTATGTGTGTGTATATGTGTGTGTGCATTTGTGTGTGTGAGTGTCTGAGTGGTGTGGGAGAGCGTGTGTGGTGTGTGTGTGTAGCTGAGAGTGTGTGTATGTATGGGTGAGAGTGTTTGGGGGATGGAGACTGTGTTTATGAGCGAGTGGTGGGAGAGTGTGCGTTGTGGGTGGAGTGTACATGTGTGTGTGGGGACTGTGTGTGTGTGTGTGTGTGTGTGTGTGTGTGTGTGTGTGTGTGTGTGTGTGTGTGTGTGTGTGTGTGTGTGTGTGTGTGTGTGCCGGGGGAGGAGAATGTGAGTGTGTTGCGTGGGAGAGTGATTGTGTGGGGAGGTGGTGGAGAGTATGAATGTGTTGAGGAGAGAGTGTGTGTGTGTGAGGGGAGGAGAGTGTTTGCGTGTGTGGGGGAACGAGTGTGTGTGTGTGTTTGGGGGGATAGAGAGTGTGT
>NC_081361.1:6958345-6963345 GCF_030684315.1 Stegostoma tigrinum | reverse complement strand
GAGAGAAAGAGCAAAGTGTGTCTGTGGGGTTGTGGGAGAGTGTGTGTATTTTGGGGAGAGAGTGTGTGTTTGTGTGTGTGTGTGGGGGGGTGGGGCATGGTGGTGCAGGGGCGAAATGTGTATGTCAGGGGTGGATGAGTGTGTATGTGTGTAGGGGAGTGAAGGAGAGAGAGAGTGTGTGTGTGTGTGTGTGTGTGTGTGTGTGTGTGTGTGTGTGTGTGTGTGTGGCGGGGGTGGAGAGTGTGAGCATGTGGGGGGGAAGAGTGATTGTGTGGGGAGGTGGTGGAGAGTGTGAATGTGTTGGGGGAGAGATAGTGTGTGTGTGAGAGGAGGAGAGTGTCTGCGTGTGTGGGGGAAATTGTGTGTGTTTTTGGGGGAGATAGAGAGTATGTGTGTGGGAGGGAATTGAGAGTTCTGGATGTGAGTTTGCTCACTGAGCTGGAAGGTTAGTTTTCAGACGTTTTGTTACCATTCTAGGTAACATCATCAGTGAGCCTCCGATGAAGCGCTGGTGTTATGTCCCGCTTTCTATTTATCTGGTTAGGTTTCCTTGGGTTGGTGATGTCATTTCCTGTTCTTTTTCTCAGGGGATGGTAGATTGGCTCTAAGTCAATGTGTTTGTTGATGGAATTCCGGTTGGAATTCCGGCCCGAAGATGGGAAACCAATGCCATCCGACAGAGTGCCACCCGCGAACAGCTGTACTTCCTGCATGAATGCCTAAGGAAACAGGTACTACCCAAATGTCTCAAATACAAACCTCCCCTTAACACCCCACTAGCCAAAAGAATAGCTGAGCAAAACGGCCGCAGAATGCTTAGAGAAATGATCAGTGACGCCCACAACAGACTCCGTAAATACAACTGGGAAATTTCGCGCCAAAAAACTTTACTCATTAACGCGACAGACCATGAATGGACAGACACAGTACAACGAGCCATAGACAAAAAACAAAAAAAACTAGACCTGCAGAATAAACTAGACAAACTCACACAAAATAACAACACAGACAGCACAGAAGCATGGATAAAAAACTTATCTGACCGACCATTAACAGACACTGAAAAAGCCGTCTTAGTAAGAGGATTAAATTACAACTTCCAGGATGCGGACAAGAAAGATTTCTTAGCAGCGTTAGAAGCAACACTGAAAGACAACAAACTCTCAGAAGAAACCCAGCAAACCACCAGACAGACAGTCGCACCAACATTAAGCAGGTAAAAGGAAGAAAACACACTCAATACACATGAAAGGAAAGCCCTAAAAGGACTCAAAAAAGATAAAAACATCGTTATCCTGCCTGCAGACAAAGGACGCTTGACAGTCATCTTAAACCGAACCGACTACATTGAGAAAGCGAACGCACTGCTCGCAGATACCGACACTTACCAACAGGTGGCGATAGACCCAACCCCACAACTAGAGAACCGAATCACAGCCTTACTCAAAAAACTTCAAAAATGTGGAGAATTAAACAAGAGAGACTTCCAAAAAATGAAACCAGATGGATCCAACACACCACGCTTCTACGGATTACCAAAAATTCACAAACCAGAAACCCCCCTCAGGCCCATAGTGTCGCTACCTGGAACACCAACCTACAGATTAGCCAAGGAACTACACCAAAGACTAAAACACCTAGTAGAAGACTCCCACCACTCCATTCGCTCCACCCAAGAATTCCTGAACACCATCAAAGACACCAAGATAGAAGAGGATGAAATAATGGTCTCCTTTGACGTAACAGCCCTGTTCACATCCATCAATATCAACCTGGCCAAAGAAACACTGACTACACTATTAGAAGAACAGAAGACACATACACCAGACACCACCAACCTCATCAGCAAGGACAACATCATCAAGCTAGTGGACCTATGCCTCACCACCCACTTCACTTTCAATAACAAAACCTACAGACAAACCAACGGTACACCCATGGGATCTCCGATATCAGGGTTCTTAGCAGAGGCAGTAATGCAGAGACTCGAACAAACAGCTCTGCCAATCATCCAACCCAAACTTTGGGTCTGCTATGTGGATGACACCTTTGTCATCACTAAACAAAACAAATTAGAGGAAACATTCAAGGCCATCAATAATACCCTTACTGGCATAATATTCACAAGAGAGAAGGAAAACAACAACAAACTGCCATTCCTAGATGTCACAGTAGAGCGAACAGCCAATGGGGAACTTCAAACCAGCGTCTACAGGAAAACAACACATACGGACCAAATACTGAACTACAGGAGCAACCATCCCAACACCCACAAACGAAGCTGCATTAGAACATTATTCCAATGAGCCACCACACACTGCAGCACAAAGGAACTACGCAGAGCAGAGGAAAATCACCTATACAGCGTATTCAAAAAGAACGGGTACCCTATGAACACAATCCGCTGATTTCTCAGCAACAAACCCAAACAAACAGACAAAACGGGCTCAGAAACCATAAACACTCTCCCCTACATCAAAGACATTTCCGAAATGACTGCCAGACTACTCGGACGCCTTGGCATCAGGGTAGCCCACAAACCCACCAACACACTAAAACAGCAGCTAATGAACTTAAAAGACCCTATACAGACAACAAATAAAATGAACGTCATCTACAAAATACCTTGCAAGAACTGTGACAAACACTACATTGGACAAACTGGCAGGAAGCTAGCCACCAGGATACATGAACATCAACTAGCCACAAAACGACATGACCCACTATCACTCGTATCCTTACATACAGATAAGGAAGGACGCCACTTTGATTGGGTCAACACATCCATCCTAGGACAAGCCAAACAGAGACATGCACGAGAATTCCTAGAAGCATGGCATTCCAACCAGAATTCCATCAACAAACACATTGACTTGGAGCCAATCTACCATCCCCTGAGAAAAAGAACAGGAAATGACATCACCAACCCAAGGAAACCTAACCAGATAAATAGAAAGCGGGACATAACACCAGCGCTTCGTCGGAGGCTCACTGATGATGTTACCTAGAATGGTGACGAAACGTCTGAAAACTAACCTTGCAGCTCAGCGAGCAAACTCACATCCAGAACCTCAAACTGAGCTACAAATCTTCTCAAAACTCGGAATTGAGATTGTGTGTGGGAGGGTGATGGCAAGTGTGTGTGTGTGTGTGTGTGTGTGTGTGTGTGTGTGTGTGTGTGTGTGTGTGTGTTTGTTTATGGTGGAATGGAGAGTGTGTGTGTGGGGAAATGTAGAGGGTGTATGTGTGTTGTGGGGGGGAGAGTGTGAATGTATTTTTGGGGAGATTGTGTTTGTGTGGGGAATGGAGAGTGTGTGTGTGTGTGTGTGTGTGTGTGTGTGTGTGTGTGTGTGTGTGTGTGTGTGTGTGTGTGTAGTGTTGGGGAGAGAGTGTGTGTGTCTTGTGTGAGAGAGAGCGTGTGTAGTGTGGTTGAGAGTGAGTGTGTGGTTTGTGTGTGGTGCGGGGACACAGTGTGTGTGTGTCTGGTGGGAGAGAGTGTGTGTGTGCTATGGGTGAGAGTGAGTGCGGTGTTTATGTGTGTGTGTGTGTGTGTGTGTGTGTGTGTGTGTGTGTGTGTCGAGGGAGTCAGAGTGTGTGTGTGTAGGGGAGACAGTGTGTGTGTTAATGGGGTAGAGTGAGTGTGTGCGGGCAGAGAGTGTGTGTGGGAAAATGAAAAATGTATATGTGCGGGTAGGTGGGAGAGTGAGAGTGTGTGTGTGTGTGTGTGTGTGTGTGTGTGTGTGTGTGTGTTGCAGGGGAGTCTGTGTGTGTGGGAGAGAGAGAGCGTGTGTGTTTGTGTGTGTGTGGGGGTGTGGGGCGCGGTGGTGCAGGGGCAAAGTGTGTGTGTGTGTCGGGGTGGATGAGTGTGTATGTGTGTAGGGGAGCGAAGGAGAGAGAGAGTGTGTGTCTGTGTGTGTGCGCGTGTGTAAGTGTGGTGGGGGTGTAGAGTGTGAGCGTGCTGGGGGGAAGAGTGATTGTGTGGGGAGGTGGTGGAGAGTGTGAATGTGTTCGGGAGGAGAGAGTGTGTGTGTGAGAGGGGGAGAGTGTCTGCGTGTGTCGGGGAGAGTGTGTGTGTATTTGGGTGAGATAGAGAGTGTGTGTGTGGGAGGGAATTGAGAGTGTGTGTGGGAGGGTGATGGAAAGTGTGTGTGTGTGTGTGCATACGTGTGTGCATTTGTGTGTGTGCGTGTGTGTGTGTGTGTTTGTGTGAGAGAGAGAGTGTGTGTATGTGTGTGTATGCGAGTGTGTGTGTGTGTGGTGTGGGTGAGTGAGTGAGTGTGTGTGTTGGGGAGAGTGTGTGTGTTGAAGAGTGTATGTGTGTGTGTGGATGAGAGTGTGTGTGGGTGAGAGAGTGTTTGTGGGTGAATCGAGAGTCTGTGTGTGGGGTGAGACAAAAAGTATATGTGCGTGTGTGTGTGTTTGTTTATGGGGGAATGGAGAGTGTGTGTGGGGGAATGCAGAAGGTGAGTGTGTGTGTCGCGGGGTGAAGAGTGTGAATGTGTTGGGGGGAGAATGTATGTGTTGGAGGGTGGAATGGAGAGTATGTTTGTGTGTGTCCAGGAGGAGAGAGAGAGTGTGTGTGTGTGTGTGTGTGTGTGTGTGTGTGTGTGTGTGTGGAAAGTGTGGTGTATAGGGTTGTGGAAGAGTGTGTGTATGTGGGGCAGAGAGTGTGTGTGTGTGGGGAGAATGTGTGTTGGGGATGGAGAGTGTGTTTGTTACAGGGGGAGTGTGTGTGTATGGGGTGATGGAGAGGATGTGTATGTGTGTGACGTGTTGGAGAGTGTGTGTATGTGGGGGAGAGAGAGAGTGATTGTGTGTGTGTGTGTGTGTGTGTGTGTGTGTGCGTGCGTGTGTGTGTGTGTGTGTGTGTGATGGTGTGTATGTGTCTGTGTGCGGGAGGAACGTGTGTGCGTGTGGGGTTGTGGGAGAGTGTGTGTATGTCGGGGAGAGAGTGTGTGTGGGGAGAATGTGTGTTGGGGATGGAGAGTATGTTTGTTGGG